>NC_056737.1:863606043-863906043 GCF_019279795.1 Protopterus annectens | reverse complement strand
ATGGGTTTACATTTAAGCTGGTAAGTTTTTCTACAATACCCGAGTGGGGTATTGTGTGAAAGCCTTTGCAAGGTCAAGGTAGGCTGTATGGACTGCCTTTCCTCATCAATGGCCTTGGTGACTGTTTCGAAGAAGTCGACCAAGTTCAAAAGGCATAATCTGCCCTTGACGAAGCCAAACTGGGTCGGGTCCAATGTCTGCAAGTCCCTATATCTTTGTTTATGAGCTCCATTATGATCCTCTCCATAGCTTTGCAGACTAGACTTGTTAAGCTTATGGGGCGGTAATTACCAGGGTCCGTAGAGGCACCGCCTTTGTGGAGTGGGACCACAGTTGCCGTGACGCCACTCCTTGGGCACGTATCCTGTGGTAAGGCTGAGATTAAACAGCTGCCTTATGTGCGGGTTTAATTCCTCATTTAGCTCGTGTAGCACACAGCCGGGGACACCATCTGGTCCCATTGATGCTGTGTTTTTAGCTTTAGAGAGAGCAGCTTTCACCTGCGCATTTGAGATGTCTGGGAGGCTACACTCTGCTGGGATAGTTATCTCTCCTTTGGGGGGGGGGGTGAAGTTTGCACTGAACCTGTCTGCCAGTATGTTGGCAATGTCTGTGGGTTCAGTGATTTTTTATCATTTTGGACTAATTCTGAGCATATCTGGGAGTTTCCACCCAGGTTCCTAACATAGCTGAAAAAGGCCTTATGATTGTCCTTTGAATCCATGGCAATTTTTCTCTCAAAATTGGCCTTAGTTGATTTTGAGTGCTCGTATTTTTTTACTAATAATGATCAGGGGTGACTTCCCTTTTATGGATTTTGTTCTATCATGTAATAGCTTTCTCCTCTTATTGTAAAGTTTGTTAATGGCTGGGGTCCACCAGACTGGACGTTTGCCCTTTGTGGAAAGAGTCTTGGATTTATTTGGGATTGCCTGATCCAGGCAGTCCTGGAGGTGTTCATAGAAGGCATTTGTAAGGGCTTCCGCAGCTTGGGTTGTGGTTTCCACTGGCTCAGGGGCCTTGAAGGATACCACACCAGTCTTGAGTAGTGTGAAGTTTGCTTTAGAAGTTCTTCACTGTGGTCTTTTTGTTGGGGTGGGGCGGGATGTGGATTTCCAGTGAGATTAGTTTATGATCAGATCTCACCAATGAGGGATATACTTCCGGTGTGGAGCATTTTGTCCCCATGTTTGTGATAATGAGATCTAGTATATTTTCTCCTCTCGTGGGAACAGTGACTAGCTGTTCCATGGCATTTGAATTTATGAACTCCAGGAACGTTGGGCTAGAAAGTTAGGGCTTGAGTAATGTTCCCAGTCTATATTGGGTAGTTGAAGTCACCCAATATGATGGTGTTTGGAGATACATTTATACCCTCCAGTGTCTTCAGGAAGGCTGTGTGGGGTTCCTGAGTTTGAGAGGGTGGCCTGTAGCATGCTACAATTTGTAGAGCAGTTTTGCCTATGGTTAGTTGCACCTGGATGGTTTCCGAGCTTTGTGCGTTGCCACCAACCTGGAGGTGTGGGTATCCTTTATGAATATGGATACACCCCTCCTTTTGTGGTGTGGTCCGGGTTTTGGGGTCGGAATGCATGATATGAGGTAAAACCTAATAGTGCCGGGGTGCTCTCAGGAGCCTTGAACCAGGTTTCAGTTACAGCACAGACATCGATGTTCTCCATACTGAGAAGGGCCTCGAGTGCGTGCATTTTGAGATTTAGACTTCTGACATTGAGCAGCATTACCCTCAGTTTCTTCCCATTTTTGTTTTCTAGGGTGGTAGGTTTAGAATTTGAGCCTTGCCTAAAAAAGGCACTATGGGGGTGGCAAGAGCCTTAGCCAATATCCGGAATCCCAGGGGTGACAGGTGCAAGCCATCCCTTGCGAAGCAGCGTGGCTTGTCAAGCATGTCATCCCAGGCAGACAGACACTGGATCCCCTTTGAATGACACCAGACATTAAGCCAATTGTTAAAGCTGATCATCTTGTCTCTATATTGTGGCATCATTCTTGGTGAAGGAAGGATACTGGTCAGGGTCATACCTGCCTGGGCTACATAATCAGAGAGCTCCTGTATGTCTCTTTTCATGTAGTCCAGGGAGGTACGTCTCAGGTCGTTCACACCAGCATGGACAATGACTGTGTCATATTTGTACTTGCCATGGAGTGACCCGAGTGCTTGTGTTATGTGGCGGATTCTAGCACCTGATAGGCAGCTTACTGTGACCCACTCCTTGTTCAGCCTGGTGAGTGGGACGTCAGTGTGTCTAATGGAGTCACCTATGACAAGTATGTTTGGTGTTATATTTGGCCTTAAGGGCTGTGACTGCTTTGCACACTGATTTTGTGGTTTATAGTTACCCCTAGCTACCATATAGGTGGCAATCCACTGAGCACAGAAGAGGTTATTAGGGATCTGGGGACCCAGGTTGACACTCACGTTGCTAAAGTAGTTAGGAAGACCTTCTACATTGCCCACCTGATCATGAAGGGATTCACATCTAGATCAAGGGAGATCATCGTCCCCCTGTACTCATCACTCATCAGACCAATGATTGAGTACAATGCCCCATTCGGAATGTATCTGACCCGACACCTGCAGCAGCTGGAAAGGCCCCAAAAGTTCCTCACCAAAAGGATAAAGGGTCTCAAAAATATGTCTTATGCTGCCCGACTGAAAGAACTCCAGCTCTATTCAGTAAACACGCTGCTCAGAGGTGACCTGTGCCAGACATACAAGGCCATGTCAAACCCAGATTTGATGAACATGCTTCACCTCAAAAAATCTAGATCCCTCAGAACTACAAGGGCGGGAGACTTAAACCTTGACACGGTTATTAATAGGACATGCTGGAGGGACAGATTCATCACCCAGAGACTCCTATGCTGTGGAACAAAATCCCGGTACATGTGAGGCAGAGCACCTCGCTGGCCTTGTTCAAAAGAAATCTTGACCAATGGATGGGAGATCGCAGATATACCCCAGGGATTACCTCAGTGTCACTGCTTGACAGAGGCACAGCAAAATAATGGGCATAGTTTCCTTCAAACTAAAGGGCTGGCGAAAGCCACAAAACTCTGGGCTAGGCTTATAAATGCCCTTGGGCAGATAGCCTAGTATGAACCTATGAACCTATGTGTTGCTTGTGGGGTGTCTTGAGGTAGCAGTTGTTTGGGTGTCTGCTTTGGAGGCCTCTGCTGTTTAGGTAAATTTTTACTCAGAGCCTCCGAGTATGTCTTTGTGTGTTTGTGTTTGATTCAGTGGTGTGGTAGCATTATGTGAGGCTGGTTTTGTGGTGTGTGTAGTTGCCTTCTCCTCCTGTCTGGTCTTGCCAGTCCTGAGTTGAGAGAGCTCAGCCTCCAGTTTGGCTAAATAGCTGCATCTCTCGCAAGTATTTGTGTTATGTGGGAGGAGGAGAGGGTTGTCTGTGTACATGAGGCAGTTATAACATTGCCTCAAGATTCCCAGATTCACCAGCTGGACCGGAGGAGATTGACAACTGACCTTTGGACATGCTAGAATAATGTTGGGAATTCCTTAATAATTGAAAACAAGGGCCAGTGGGGAGTGAGGCTGTAGTGCTTTTAATTTTTAGTGCTGACTTATATAATTGCTTTAGTGAGCAAGTGCCAGGTAACTTGAGTGCAATGTGTTACAAGTAACTAAATGCAAAAACGACAAACAGTAACTTTCTTTCAAGTGAAACAAGGAAATAAGTACAGTAAGCAATGCAGATATCACTAGTGATCCACAGAAGTGCTGAGAAGCCGCGTATTAGGTGGAATTAGCGTTCCAGGGAAATAACAAGCAAACAAATAACAAGCATATAAACAAAGCTAGATTCAGCAGGCCTGGATCTAGTCTATGCTACAGCAAACAAGGTGTACCACTTTCAGTAAAATACAGTTCAAATATTCAGGCACTATAAACCTTTAACCAGAAATTCCCAGCTCAGAAGGGCAGAGTCCAGCCTCTTCTCCCACAAGAGTGCAGACCACGAACCTTCTTAATGTAAAATAACTGGCCTGAAGCCCAAGTGATTATACCAGAACTAATACACTTGGACACTGGGCTCTCAATCAGCAGTTCCCAACTTAGAAGGATGAAAGCTACCTGTCCTGCCACCACAGTGCTTGCCACAAACCTTCCTAATGTAAAACAACTGGTCTGAAGCCCAAGTGCTTAATCCAAAAGACAGAATGATAGCTACACTTTAATCAAGTTACAACCAAGCAGTAATAAATACAATTGAATACTTTAGAGAATGTCTGGATTAGTGCTCAAGTTTAAAGGTAGTCCAATGGAAGATCAAAATCTAATTAAAATGACTGATTTCCAGAGTTACTTTATTGTACTCCTTCACTGAAGGGACAAGTTAGGATAGGCAGAGCCCAACAAGTGGTGTGATTTTCTTTTTCAGTGTATATATAAGTGAGTATCTCTTAGATCCAGGTAGGGAAATGCTACAGCATAGTTTACTCTTCAGTATTGTCAGGAATAAAACCAAATAACATCTCGTGATTTTTTTTTTTAGCTGTAATTTTTCCCAGGAAATTAATGTCGCTTTAGAAAAAAATTGTATTTGTGAGTCAGGACCTTGTGAATTAAGGTATGTGTCCGATGCAGATTCTTAAATATCAGATTTTTTTTTTCAAGTTGTCTGAAATGGGGGCACTAAAGATTAATATCTTGATGGTACCAGAGAATGGTAGTTTAAACAGTTTTATTTTTTAAGGAAAGAACATTATATTATTTGTAAGAATTTACTCTAATTCTCTGTCAGAGTTAAAGCAATACTGACAGCTATGGTCATTCCTATGTGTTGGGAATTATTTCTATTTTTTATACCATTCAGTATGTGTCATCAAAGACAGAATTTTTTAAGGTGAAGGAAGTCCAATGAAAATCCAAGGATTAATAATTTTTAATAGCTGTCAGCCATAGGTGTAGGATTTGGGTGTTAAAAACCAGCAGTATGACTAGAAGTCTTCTGTGGGCAATTGCTATAATCATATGTACTGTGATGCTTGGTCTACTTTGGGAAATGAAAAAAAAAAGAAAGAAAAACCAAACAGAGCTGTAGAAATGCTGGAAATTTAATATGTTCTGGTACCTTGATACCTCGGCCCAAACAGCCTTCAGAGGAATTTGGGAAATGGTCATTTATTGGAGAGTTTTTCATACCCAAATAATATACATAGTGTACTTTGCCGCCTTTGCAGTATCCCCACCGGCTTCATAGCAGAACATGTTAGAATATTGACTATTCATTTTGTTTTCTTAAACTTCTAACTTTTTTCTGACCCATTTTGATCTATTAAGTCTTATGAAATGTTTTGCAATACATTAAGTCAAAAACAGATTTAAGCAGGCCCAGATTGGTATGCTGTCTGTGAAATGATTCATCTGTCCTTTAAAATGTCCCATTTTAAATAAGTTAATGCATATGTTAAATTGTCAGCATTTTAAATGTATTTATTTTAAGACAGACTTTAACTGACAATTTCTGTCCCTGACTGTAAAAGTGTTGTTTGATATGACAGGGTGAGTGCTGTGATTTAGTGTTGGCAGATATGCCTGCAAGAGTAAGAGGAAGGAAGCTCCTTGTGTCTAGGTGGTAGATTTTAGTTTGGTTGTTGAATGGGTCTGTAGCTCATATCATCACAAAACATACTCATCATTACAACCTTTGACCAGCTGCTACATAATGGATGCATTTAGAAGCAGTTTACATGTTACATTTAAAGAACATTAAAAAGAATGGCAACTGAAATGATAGAACTCAAAATTTGACCAGTGGTGGACCAGTAGCAGGAAACTTTTTATCTAGTCTTGTTCAAGAAGCCCCGCAACCTCACAGATTACTGCATTTGTCTGACAGTGCTACTGAGAAATTTCAGAACAGAAATTCTCTCTAATGGATGGATTTTGACACGCAACCAAGGTTGGGAGAGGATGTTATCAACAGCTGAAGAAAATGTATCAACTCAATGAACAAATTACAGTTGATTACATTATTTTATTCAGTTTTTAATGTCATTGAGAGAGAGTTTGATTTAGTCACTTGCTAAATTTTGACAAAGGTTTTTCATATGTTCCCGCTGGATGAGTGTGTCACAAAGATTTTAATCATTTTAAATTTCTTGTTAGAATGCAGACGTCCAGTACATTTTAAAAGGTATAAATGCTAGTTTTCATAGCAACACACATCTTCTGCATAGGAAAAGTAATTGTAACTCACCCCTTGCCAATACATTGGCTACATTTGAATACAGCATGTTGTAAGGAACCTTCAGTGGTTAACTCATCCATGCTTAGAATGCAATATATGCATTCTAGGCATGGATGAGTAGAATGCAATGTATGCATTTCCATGATCGGCACCTAAAGTGCTCATCACTTTAATGCTGTTTTTCCCACTGTGCCTATGCCCCATTATTACTAGCATATTTTCAGCAGTTTAATTTACAGAGGCTTAAATGCAGAAAAGCTATTCCTGCATTTATGTTGCTGTAAGTTAAATTAGCAAAAAAATATATCTTTCCATTGTAACATTTTGTGAAAAACCCTCTTGGAGGGTTTCTCAAAGATGTATGCAGGACTGAAAAATTATTTACAAAGGCTTGCTATTTCCCCAAGAGGCCAAGACATAAACCTCTTGCAACCAAACTGCAACAAAAACTACAACGGTCCTATGTGAAAACACCTTTGTCAGCATAGAAAAAGATAGATTGAACTGGTAGCTTTATCATAGAATTCTGTAAACCTTAGCTAAAGCTACTTTTTCTTCTATTACTTTGGAGCAGCTATTTTTTGAGTCTTTGGTAAGTACCTAGCTGCTTATTTTATCAGATGTAATGTGCTTGAGTTTCTAAGAATCACTTTTTTTTTTTTTGGATGATCTCTAAGTGGCCACAGTCATCCCTACAATTTCTTGCAGCTACACAGAGGAAAATCAAATATTTCTGCAGCAAGCAATGTTCTGCATTCATGGTAACTCTTCATTTTGCATTAACAAATATGGTCTGGCCAATGCTGCTGCATGCAGATACACATGTTTAACAGGCACAGCTTCACAATATTCAGTTCGGTCAAATACATTAATTAATAGCGTTTCCCCCTCCACTTCATGACATAAGAATTCTTCCTCACATTCTTTGGTGGAGAAGTCTGCTGACCCATTTGATTCTGATAACCTTCTTGCATCCGGTTTGGTTCATTAAAATGTTCTCTGTCTCAACTGGGGAGGGTGTTCTGAAAAATAACCCAACTCATTCCCACATCTCTGAACCTCTCCCTTTACGTGGAGAAGCTGTGTCTGTTAGATATTTGTCAGGATGTTTTTTCTGTTTATAATTTTAGTGAGATGAATATCAGTGAAGGACATTTCAGCTTGCTGAAGAAGAGTTTCACTTTTGTCCCTAGTTTCAGGCTTGATATAGTAACGGATGTTATGTGATCCTATCTCGCCTACATTCTGACTGATGGGTTGTCTCTTATTGGCTGAGCTTACTATATCCCAGGATGCACCACTACCAGTCCCCAGATCGCTAACGCGTGGTCTCGAGCTGGCTGAGCTGAGTAGTTATTTAACTAACTTTTTCTGTCAGTTTTTTTGCTGTTTTTGCCACAAAAAGCTGTTTTAACGGCTATTCTTCTCATTGTTGTGTGATTGGTTGGATTTGTTGAAGACTTTTGTTGTGTGATTGGGTTGAGTTTGGTAGGCCCCTTCAACTAGGGCCTTCCGGTCAGTCAACCCTCCTATAACTTACATATAGAGCAAAAGGCTTTAAATATTTTGTAGCTCTGTTTGTTCTTACAGGGTTTTCAAAGTTCCCTGTCATTGGCTTTTAGCGATAACTGTTAGCCTATACTTAAGGGGTGTCATCAGTAAGTCAGTAAATTGTATTTTCCTGTCAGATTACTGAAATTCTCTTTCCATAATGTCTCAGAATCCTAGGCCTCTTTAAAAATGCACGAAATGTAGTTTCAAAATGTCCATCACGGACGATCGCTCTGTGTGTATTGTTTAGGTGCAAAACACTTACAGGAGTCATGCAGCGTATGTCACGCTTTTCCTCAAGGGTCCTCCAGGAGAGGAAAAATAAATTGATTCTTAAGGGTTAATTAAACCTTCTTTTGAAGAAGCCTTGGCATCCTCTCCTTCCCGGGGTTCCGACCAGTCCGTCGGATCCGACCGCTAAGAGACATAGGCAGGCCTCGTCCACCTCGGCACCGATGGAATCTGGTGTGTGTATTCATACTCATCGAGTCACCTCGAGCGGTCCCTAGCCCTTTGGGGCCGTTGAACCCGTTCTGTTTCCTCTCGGTCTTGAGGATGTCAGATTCTGATATAGACAGGGTGCTCCAAAGACTGTTCCAGTCCCCAGTCTTCCAAAATTTGTTTCTGTTCCGACCCAGTTGGCAGACCGATGACCCTGGCCCACCCCATTGCCATTCCTCCTCCGACTGCCGCAGGTGCTGTTGGAGCCGGTGGAGATCTTAGGGTCGGGACTTGGCTGGACCCGGGGTGATGTTTGGGACCTATGCTGTTCGAGCCTCCCCTCGGTGGGCTATCCGGGGACGGACACTCCCAGGATTCTGGGGTCCGGCTTTCAGAGCCATGAGGAGTGCCTTGGCCAAGTCCTCTTGCCATCTCTCGGCTTTACCAGCACCTTCCTGGGCGTGGAGACTGGGTCTTTGGCAGTTCCCTGTCCGTAGTCAGCGGAGCCGGGGCCTGAGGTTACCCCATTGGGGGTTCCCCTCCTGAGGGTTCTTGAGTTGTCTTGGAGGAACCCCAAGGAAGAGATCGTGCAAGAGGAAGCACGTGGACTCCCCGAGTCTATTACATCAGACACTGATCTTGATGATGCAGAGGGTCGTCCTCGGATGATGTCTCATTTGCAGACATCTTAGAGATCCTCAAACCTGGATATCAAACCCCCTCTGCTAGTCAGTGCTCCTCAAGGCCTTTGGGGCTCAGCCCTCCGCCTCCTGGGTGTCTCCGCCCGAGCTTCTGGATTTAGTTTGATCCAGATACCGTGGAACCAGTCCTTCTCGTCCAAATAAATTTTGTCTGCTCCCCGAGAAGGAGTTCCTCACTAAAGGCGTGGCTGTAGATGCCATGGTGGTGGCATCTGCTACACAACAGGGCGTGGCAGAGGCTTCAGCGTCCGTCCATCCTCCTAATGAGGAGTCTAGGAGTATGGACAGGGGAAGCGCACCCTGACTTCAGCGGCCTTTACTTTAAGGTCTCTGAATTATTTGGCACATTTTACCAGGCTTCAGAGGGATCTGGTCAAGGAGTTGTCAGATTCCTCTCGGGTAACCTACCTGAGCAGCTAGCCCAGTCGGTTAGCTCTCAGTTGGCTATCCTTCAATTTCTAACTCGTCCATGAGGCTCATTTCGGCAGGCACAGGCGTGGCTCTCGTGACAAGCCTGGCTCCGCTTGTGTCAGTTCGGAGGCCTTCAAGTCTTCCTTGCTCCCTTTGATGGGTCCTCATTGTTTGGACCCAAGGTTAAAGACACCCTTACCGCTGTGAGCAAGAGGGAAAAACTTTATCTGCCGTAGGTGCCCGTTATTCCACTCCCTCGGCCTTACCCCAAGGCTAAAGGAGGAAAATGTGGTTCCAAATCTCAAGTTTTTCTCCCAACAGCAGGAAGATTCCCTTCCAGAGGCAGAGGAATTTTTCAGGCGCCGTCCCAGAGGAATTCTGGAGACGCGATGGCTCTTCAGCCTCCCACACGTCATGAGGGATTGCCCGGCTGTGCTGCTCGGAGCCAGTCGGGTGTCGTTGCCAAGCACCTAAAAGCCTGGGAGTCAATCACTCAGGACAGATGGGTGGGATCATGCGGAGGTTACACCATCCCATTCACATACTCACCCCCACTGTCCAAAAGAATCCCGGACCCACCACCCAGTCAAAGGGAAATGGCAGCCGCAGAAGCTTTAAAGCTGCTAGAAAGGAGTCATCCAACGGTCCCCACAGACCAGATCGGATCAGGAAATTACTCCAGGTTCTTTTAGTGCCAAAAGACAGGGGACCTGAGACCAATATTGGATCTCAGCAGACTGAACCAATCCGTCACGAAATCCAAATTCGAATGGTCACGTTACAATCCATTCTCCCATTGTTGGAGAAGGATGTTTGGATGTGCTCCATAGACCTCAAGGACGCCTATTATCACATACCGATACATCAGGCGTCCAGGAGGTATCTGCGCTTCAGCCTGGGAGTCAGTCATTACCAATTTTGCGCTCTGCCCTTTGGTCTCACCACAGCCCCAGGGTGTTCACCAAGTGTTTGGCAGTAGTGACGGCTCACCTGAGAAGTCTTGGATTCCAAGTGTTTCCCTATCTGGACGACTGGCTCCTGACTGCCACCACCAGGCATCTACTAATGGACAACCTCAAAGCCACCATCTCCTGGGTATTACCCTGGGGATTACATTCAATTGGTCAAAGTCTGTCTTGCTGCCCTCTCAGCATAAGGTTCATAGGAGCAGAGATAGACTCAAGATTAATGCGTCTTTCTTCCTGCGAAAGGATCCAAACTTTACAGGGCCAAGTTCAAGCTCTGATCTCGAGATCCAAAGCCCCAGCCAGGATGGTTCTACAAGTTTTAGGCTCAATGTCTGCCACGGTTCTTTTAGTTCCTCTGGCAAGATTGCACATGAGGATTCTTCAGTGGCTATTGTCAACTCAATGGTCCTTTCAGGATCTTCCCTCAATCATCACATCATGATTACGGAAACATGCAAACGGGACCTTCGCTGGTGGCTTCAGACATCCAATCTGAATCAAGGAAGCCCTTTGTTATTCCCTCTCCACTGGTTACCCTGACGACAGATGCCTCCCAGATAGGGTGGGGGCATTGTCTGGGCAGGCTAGTTCAGGGCTCCTGGCTTCGCTCTTCTCCACATCAATGTGTTGGAGATGAGGGCTGTACTTCTTTCCCTACAGGCCTTACACAAGTTTCTTCCTCAGGGCATCATCGCCATCCACACAGACAACATGTCGGTGGTCTGGTATCTGAACAAACAAGGAGGGACCAGATCCTACCCCTTTGCAGAGAGGCCATGAGAGTGTGGGAATGGGCTGTAGCTACCAACCGCTTTTTGGTAGCGACCCACATTCCGGGAAGATCAAATATTTTGGCAGACAAATTGAGCAGGACAATTCTCTCTCCTCACGAGTGGTCTCTAAACCAAACAGTAGCAGCTCAGGTTTTCAGGAGATGGGTGCTGCGACCTATTTGCAACTCCACTAAACACCAAGTGCCAAAGGTTCTTCTCCTTGATCCCACATCGGGGGGTACCAGCTGTGGATGCTCTAGCACAACCTTGGCCAACAGGGCTACTTTATGCCTTTCCTCCGATTCCACTTCTCTCCAAAGTCATTCAAAAGCTTCTCAATTGGGAATGATACTGATTGCCCCATACTGGCCTCGTCAGGTATGGTTTCCTTACCTGAAGAAGCATGCGTGGACGATCCGTGGACTTTAGACCTAATTCGGACCTGCTAACTCATCAGTCGGGACATCAGCATCAGTCCCTCCGATCTTTGAAATTGACAGCTTGGCTCCTCCACTTCCGACTTTAGTCAGAAGTCACACACTAGACCGGAAGTTGTTCACATTTTATCTTCTGCCCACAAACCCACCACTAACAAATTGTACCTCAGTAAGTGGAAGAGGTTTGCTATCTGGGCTCAACTCAAGGGCTTAGACCCTATCACTGCTCCTATCCCAGAGGTTTTGAAATTCTTAACATCCCTGTTTAATCAAGGATCTTCTGTCTCTACTATTAAAGTCCAACTAGCGGCTATCTCTAAATTCCATGAATCCACGGATCCTCCATTGATGAGCAGCAGACTATGCAAAACTTTCATTAAAGGTGCGGGCCTGTTAAGACCCCAATTTTTCATCCTGCGCCTCCGTGGGATCTTGATTTGGTGCTATTAACATCTTCCCCTTTCGAACCGGCTGCTACATGTGAGTTAAAATATCTGTCTTGGAAAACTGCCTTCTTAGTTGCAATTACTTCTGCAAGAAGAGTTTCAGAGCTTCAAGCCCTATCTTTTAAGCCACCGTACTTGATTTTCCACAAGGATAGAGTATCACTTAGGCCTAATCCATCCTTTGTCCCAAAGGTCTGTTCTAGTTTCTGTCTCCAACAATCTCTAGAGCTACCAGTTTTCTTCCCAAAATTCTCCAATGAAGCGAATACACTCTCCATAAATTGGATGTTCACAGGCAATTACGCTTCTATTTAGACAGGACTCAGCAACCGTAAGTCAGACCAGTTGTTTGTGTCCTTCTCAGATAATAAATTGGGTCAAACCATCACAAAAGCTACTATCTCCAAATGGATCAGAGATTGCATAACTCAGGCTTATTCTTCTTGAATAAGCAACTTACAACATCTATCAAAGCTCATTCTACCAGAGCTATGGCTACTTCTATAGCTTTTCATTCCAAGCTCGCTATATCGGAAATTTGTGCTGCGGCTACTTGGTCCAATCCGCACACTTTCATTTCCCACTACAAATTGGATGTGGCATCTAAAGGGCGAGCATCATTTGGTTCCACGGTACTCAGGAGTGTTTTCCAGTGAGCCACCCAGGATTCAGGTGCTAGGACGCTGTCCCATCAGTCAGAATGTAGGTGAGATAGGATCACATAACATCTTTTAGTTATGTACTCACCATAACTTCAGATGTTTGGGATCCATCTCGCCTACATTCCTAATACCCACCCTCCTTCCCCTGCCTTGGAGATCAGAAGAGATTGAGCGGTTTTGAGTTCTACTGTTTTATCTTGTTTCATCTGACGATGTTATATAAGCAGGGCGTGCATGTGTGCATGTATGCGGACAAACTAGATCTGGGGGACTGGTAGTGGTGCATCCTGGGATATAGTAAGCTCAGCCAATAAGAGACTTCGCTCTTTGGCATAAGCGTGCAGTCGGAGCCGAGGATCGGCTCCGAACCCATCAGTCAGAATGTAGGCGAGATGGATCCCAAACATCTGAAGTTATGGTGAGTACATAACTAAAAGTTTTGATTAATTTAAAGTTATATCCTAGACAGCTTAACCTGAGTTTGTTTTGACAACAAATTTAGTACTAAAAGAAGGAGCACATTTATGACTTCCTCCAACCCTAAAATTACTATTTTTGGACATACACGTGATATTGAATTGCGGAGGCTTTTACTAAGTTTAATGGCAATTTATCTGTGGATGAAAGGAATTGTTTAAAACTGTTGTCTGAGTCAAAAGAATACAGAATCATGAAGCCCAACAAGGGTGGAGAGGGGCTGTGATTGTCACAGATTTGTTTCTAAAATGTACGAGGTATTAAATGATGAAAAAGTATACAAGAGTGTCTGTTAGTGAAATCAATAGAGCTTATACAAAATTTGATTGGTGGTTGTATGATTCATTTTGTCAAGATGAAATTGATCAGACCGAACGTAATTATTTAACAGTGGAAACACCAGTAATACCAACAATTTTTGGAATACCTAAAATTCACAAAGATGTAAATAACCCTCCGTTTTGACTGGCAGCAAAGAATTCTCAAATAGAATCCCTAGTGACATATATTGATATTAATTATAAGAACGTGCTTTACGGCAAGGAATATGTTCTTAAGGACTGATCTGATGGCATTGTTTGGAATTATTGAGAGATTTACATTTGATGAAGATTGTTTTTGTTATGATCAATGTCATAATTTATTCACAATTATTCCGCATGATATAGGTCTGGATTATTTTAATAACAGTCTTACTATGTTGAAAGACTAAACAGTGTCAAACAGAACTTGATTTTAGAATTGAAAGACGTAGTTTTAAATAATAACTTCCTTTATTTTAAAGACGAACATTTTCAGCAAGTTTCAGGGGTGGCTATGGGAGCAAAATGTGCCCCCATGTATGCCAGTTTAGTTTTGGGTGAATGGGAGAAATGTTTTGTCTTTACTTCATTTCTGTATGACGTTTTATTTGTATGCTTCTTGGATGACATTTTAATCTTGCGGCAAGGCAATATGGAAAGGGTTGGGTCCTTTAATTACCTCAACAATACCTCTACTTTTTTGCAGTTTACCTATAAGGTTAACACCCAGAAAATAGAATTCTTAGATATATTACTTTACAGACAGACTGGGAGCACGAGGCTGAGTTCCACCATTTTTAGAAAAGACATATTCTAACACACTGCTTCATTTTGGTAATTGTCATCCGCCTCACCAAAAGAAATGTGTGACAAAAGGGCAAATGGTATGATTATCTAGGCTGGTAGTGAAAGTGAAAGGTTTCAAGTTGAAATGACCCATTTGATCGGGTTAAGGATAGAGGTTATCCACTGAAGCTTTTAATTAAGATTAGGAATGAGGTCAGGAAAAAATGTACATGTATGTATACTCCCATACTATTGACTGGGGTGGGTACAACATTTAATACCACTCCTTTGAACACCCAAAATAAAGCAGTGGTAAAGCAGTGGTTTTACATTATAACCACGATGCCCTTTTGGTAAAGAGTGTTGAATAAATGTTGGGACTTGATAAATTACTGGTGAGTTGAAAAGTACATTGAGTGAAACCACAGGTGGTGTATAGTTGAGGCTATAACATTAAGGGTTTATTGGAACAGCATAAAAGTAATCAAGTTGAATACTATAGATCTAGTATGCATAAGTGTCATATGTGCAAGTATTGCAGATTTATCAGTGATGGTCCATACATTGCTATAGAAAGATACAATAGAAATATCCAGTGTCCTGATCATTGTAATTGCAAAACTAAGATGGTTGCTCATATTGCAAACGTGTGGGCTGCCCTGCATTTTATGTAGGCCAAACTACCTGTAAACTAAAGGATAGAATAGCTAAACATATTAGGGACATAAAAAATAAGAGGACTACTAATGCCTTGTACTCTCATAGTCTGATATGTACTAACTTTAAAAGATTTGTATTTTTTGTTATAGACAGTTATTCCAAATGAAAGGGGAGATTACAAGACAGTATTGGAAATGAGAGAAACAATGTGGCCACTTTGACTTAATGCCATAGTGCTTCCAGGTGTTAACAATTGCTGCTGTATAGCGAGTGTGTTGAAATTAAGTGCAGCATATGTTTAACTTGATCAGATTAAGTTTTTATTAAGGTTTATTGGTTTTGACTAGGTATGAATATGACAAATAATTTTTTATATTGTGTACATATTTAATTCTTGTATTCTACAGTGTAGTTATTGTTTTTTAGAAGTGAATAGTATTTTACCTTTATTCATATATATAATTGACTAATTGGTTCTCATTACACTATATATAAGCACTGATTTTTGTGTTCTGTATTCACTCTGATGATGCCCTAGATATTGTAAAGGGTGAAAGTCCTAAGTCGTAACTGTTTAATGTTTTATTTTGACAAGCCATTAAACTGTGTTTCCAGGATAGCAACAGATTTGTGGTGTGCAATTTATTTTTTGGCTAAATGCAAATGGCCGAAGCTCAGGCCTTCTGGAGACACCCATTCGCATCAGAGAGCCCGCCAGGACTGGCAATCGCAGATGGTGAGGTGTCTTTGCAGCCCCCTCCTGCAATTGGGATGGTGGCAAAAGCCTTTATCGAGACCCTTTCAGAGGCTGATATGCCTTCAGGCCCCTGTACACCACCACCAGCAGTTGATCACTGTTAATTGATTTGGTCCGAGACCACTCTGCAGGCCTCTGCTTCCGGTGAGTACAGCGCTTCCATTACACCTTAGGGGTATTCAGGCATCTGTACTTCCAATACCCCCAGGCCTAAACAAAAACCTACTCCTAGGAAGTCTTCTGGTTTTTGTTCCAGCCTTTCCATCTCCCAGTCTCAGACCTTTCAGCAGGACTTAAACTGGCAGAGGACCTGCTTTCCCTGGTAAGGGGCAGATCCCCCCCAATCTACCTCTGGGAAAAGAGGAAACACAACCCCAGGGCTTTCTACTGATCCCTTTGAGACTAGACAGGACTCAACCTTTGAATAGGATCCCTCTTTCCGTTTTAAGAGTCTGCTTCCCCTCCTGAGGACTTATCATTTTGGGAAACTTTACACTCCCTTGGGGAACATTTTCGTTGGGAAGAACAAGATTATCCCCAATCCAAGGAGAGTCAGGAAATTCCTCTAACTCCTAGAACTTAAACTCCTAGTAGTCCCCCTAGTTTTTGAGGTGGTTGATAATGTTTTTAAGAATCCTCTTTGAGACCATACTCCCTTCTTTCTGCACCCAGAAAATCTGACAGATTGTACAGGGTTATGGCTTCACGTAAGCACCTTTTTAATTACCCTTCAGCAGACCCACGGGTTTTTGGTCCTGGACCCAAGGGTTCCAGAACCAGCTCATCCGAAAATCCCCTACCCAGCGATATGCAGGGTAGAGCCCTTGAAAGATTTGGCAAGAAAGTATACACTTATGCCCCCCCCCCCATCTGAGGGCATTAAACTGCCAGTTCCACTTTGTAAAACACCAAGAGACACTGTTGGAACAGATGAGACAAAAGCTTTTGACAATTGAAAATAAGACCTTATCCAAACAGTTAATAACATTGCAGTTCCACTTCACAACTGATAAGTGATCAAACATTCCTTGCACTGTGGGTTTGATGCCCTTGGGAGTCTGCCAGCAGGGCCACAGCCACTGGGTCTGTCATTAGAAGGCATGCATGGCTAATGGCGCAAGACCTCCCACATCTCATTTGAAGGATGGCATGCCCAAGAGTACAGAATCCCCCCTTTCTTTTGGAAAATGATTCCTACACAAGCTAGTTAGATTAGAACCCACAGCCTTCTGTGCTAAAGGCAATTGTGCATTTAAGATTGCCAGGAGGTCTGGTGCAAACAAAAATGGACATGGAGAGAAAATAAAGCAAACTGGAGAATCAAGCACTGTTGCTGCAAAATGTGTTAAACATTATATAGTGGTATGACCGAGTGCTAGTTGTTCCCATGGTAGAAATAAACCACTCCAGACTTTCTCTGTTTGCATCCTGTCAAACCTATCAAGTCAGTGGTGGTGGATATGTTTGCAGCAACCGGCCCAAATGACTGGGATGCCTACCAGAGTTGATAAAATCCTGTAGAAAAATAAGCAGTTCACTGAATCCATGTTTTATCACCCTAAAATATTCTATTATCACTGACCATCTTCCACTCTTTGCAGTTTAGGATCAAAGACATATCAGAACATTAAAACATCTTAATGACAGGGCAAGCACCACCTCAACCAAGGCAAAGTCAACTTAACTGGAGCAATACTGTACAACTCCCTAGCCTTGGATGATACAGCATGTTTAAAAAAATGCTTTTTTGCATTGCTAATTAAGCTCTGCCCCAGCAAATTTAACTAATTATATATATGCAACCTATTCATGAACTGGAAAATTGTCTAATTAGGTATGCATCCTATTCATAGTATTGACCAACAAGAAGAGGTTTAGTTTAGAAAGCATGCTTTGCATCCATGAATGGATGCTGAATGAGTAATTTGCTTGAAAAGTGTAGTTGTGTAGGACTTGCCTCCTGAAATAAGTTTCCTTGCCTCTTGCATTCCTGGTGCATTAAAACATGGAAATGGTTTTCTTTGAACATCTGAGTAAACAACTTCCAGACATTTCTGGAATGGAAACAAAGCTTCTTAGCCCAAGCAGAAAGTCATCCCCAAACAATTCCAAATGCCATCCATTTTGGCAGGTTGTAGATATATGTTTGTCATACACATACAAAGATGCACATCTTGAGTCATTTCCAATTCCCCTTCCTGCAGCATGTCTTTGGGATGTGGGGGAGGAAACTACTGCCCATGGCAAATCCCAGTAGTTAAAGGGAGGACATGAACCAAACAAAATATCAAGTGTTGTGGGGATGCGACATTAACCACTGCAGTGATGTTTTGCCTGTTATAACAGCCACAACATAAGACTGTAGTTATTCCTCTACATGAAGCAAGTGTCTCAGCAAGCATTGCCAGATACACACCAGTCATAATACTTTCCTGTGCACCAAAAATGAGGCCATGTGTATTTAAAAGGGTAATCAATAGTTTTCATCTGGACTATAGAGCCAAAATAGCACTTTTTGCTGAGTGAGTTACTGTATTCTGGGCTTAGTTTAAGTTGGAGACTTTTAAGTGCAATGTTCACAGACTTCTGTAAGGTATCCGAGAATGTTTAGCACTTTTTAAGTTTTTGTCAAATATGGGTGCAGTAACTTTATTGATCTAGTTCATCTGGTATCTTGACAACAGATGTAAACAGACACCTGGGCTGGCCATTAATTGGTCATTCTTTGATTTAGTGTTCAACCCTGCTCAACAAATTTAAATAAATAAGTAAACAAAAAACAGAAGGTTTACAAGCTGCAGCCAATCCACAGTGATCACTGTTGTCCTACAGATGATTACTGCTGTGCCCTTACTTCCACTCTAGATATCTGCTGTTCTTTGTGACCTTCACCTGGTCTATCACACCACTTACCCTTTGTATTCCTCAAAAGTTCAAAGAAATAAATAGTAGATGAGGGATAACGGAAACCGGTAAAAGCAAAACTCAAGAATACAAAGGACACAAGAACAGCCACAAAAAGTATTTTTTTCTTTTACGTTTGTCTCTCTATTACACTGAGACGTCTTAAAAACATCTGTTAAATAAAGCACCCACTATTGATAGATAAATTAAAATGTCACAAATATAAAATAAAAGCATAGGTACTAGAAATACACTGATTACCTCATTCTTAAGTAACACTTAATACTAATGTTAATCATTCAAACCTGTGAATTTTCCAGTGTTCAAAGCTAATTGCTACGTCATTTTTTCACGTTGTAAAGCTGCTGTAATCACTTCCTCTGGTACCTGGCTGAAATGAATGCAAAACAGCAAATGTAAACTTTTTCCAAGCATTACACTCATTAGAACATTTAATCAGCCGCGGTGGTGCAGTGGTATCATTGTCGCCTCACAGCAAGAGGTTCTCCAGTTCGATTCTCGGCTGGAGCGCCTTCTGTGTGGAGTCTGCATGTCCTCCCCGCAGTCAAGTTGCGTTTGAAAGACATGCGTGAATGGGCGTGCCTGAAGGTTGGGCATCGAGCCGGCACCTCACCACCGTAAAAATCTGCCAATCATTAGTGGACCGGAGTTCCGCTGTGGCGATCCCTAACCAGGAAAAGCCGAAAGAAGAACAACACTCATTAGAACATTTAAGTACTGCATTTTTAAATTATTTGTAATGTCCCTGTAATGTTCAGAAATTTAAACTTCATTTTCATTTTTCCAAAATAATATGTATCACACATTGCTAAATAAACATTGAAATGACCATTCCAGTTTAATTAGTGTTTAATCTCCTGTATTCTTTCAATACCAGATAATTGCGAAATAAGACCCTTATCAATCTGCAACATGAACATGGTCTGCATTTGTATAAGCTGTTACTTCCAATATGCATTTCAAATTAGTTCTCCTATTAACAAACGTGGGTGTCAATCACTTCATACAGCTCCTTATCTTCTAAAATACATTGGATTTTTGTCAGTGTTTTTATACCGAATTGTAAACTACAAACATGTAGCTTTGTCATACTTTGAAAATGACTCTCTCAGTCTTACCAAACTTCCCATTTAATACAGGTGTATAACTTTGTTGTTTTAACGTTCCATGATGAACAAAGACTAAAACAGTGACTTGTACAAATCTGCCATGTCACATTAACCAAAGCACACAAAATGTATCGTTTCAACCCCATTGAAGGGGAAGAGTGGACATGTGTTGAGGCTTCTGATGCTTCTGTTTGGAAGTGATAATAGCAGTCTGTTCTGGCATGCCTGGTTGGCCATTTAGAGAGGAAATGCAGGTGGTCTGTTTTCATAGGCAGTGGGGGATCTAAATCTGGTTGTTTGCAAGCTACAAATATTGCCCTTTAATATCCGGTCCCAAAGGAGGCAGTAAATCAGGGGTTTTCTTTCTTACCAAGGTGATCAAGATACTTTTGAAAAGGGCGAACAAGTAACAGGTGGGCACTGCAGAGTGAATTTCATGATCAGTCAGAGCTTTTTTTTTTTTTTTTTTTTTTTTGAGTCCTCTTTCTAACTCCTTATAGTGGGGGGGGGGGGCTGTCTGTCTTTCTCTGTGAAGCAATCTATCCGTTCGCATTTGATCACTTTCCTCCATCTAGCATCTATGAGTCAGTCAACCCTGCACTTTTCTTTATTCTTTCCATGCTTGCAACAGAGAGGCAACATAATTTGCTTTTTTGACCTGCACAAAATGTATTGCCAAATGACTGCCTTGAGAAGGCACATGCTAGGGAAGTCAAAAGGGACTGAAAGACCAACACAGTGCTGCACTTCATTGCTTAACTTCTATATTCACTTTAGCCATCTTGTACTCTTGTCGATCAAGCTGTCAGTTTGCTTTCATGTCAGGGAAGGCAAATGGCTTATAGCGACACATACAGGTAAGTAACCAACCAGTTAAGGAGGCAGCAAAGTGTGTCATTCAGTTTGTCCAAGTTCAGTCCCAAAAGCCCATCCCAGGGACTCGAGAGCTTACTGTCGCATGGATAGGGGAATGTAAGATTCTTCCTACTAAGAAGCTTTACAAAATCTTAATGGGGTGCATTGATAAGGTGCTGTATTACAGAGGCAGATGGCGATGCTCCAGTCCCTTGGAGCATACACAAGGGCAGGTTAAGGATCAAGTGAGAAAGGGGGCACCAAGCAATTGAATGGTATGGGACACTGTTATGCATGGTTTCATGACTGAGGGTGAATTCTGTTGTTTTTCTTTGCATCTGAGCTCCTTGATCATTAATTTTTAATTCCTCTTTGGATATTGTCTGCTGGATAAGTATGGAAAGGTAAGTAAAAGACTGTGAAATCGTGGAAGAAGGGGAAAGTAGGTTACCTACCAAACATAAGGGAAGAACGTGTAAAGTGTTTGAGAAAAGTAGCAAAATGACTTTAACAGAAGAAGGAAGATGAGTAAAGTGCGATAGTTAAAATGCCTGGAAATGTTAAGTTTGAAGAGAGAACACAAACTAAGAAGAAACTGTTTTCACTCACTTAAATACCTCTTTATTTTTACTTAGGATTCTTGAAGTGTTCCAGTTGACAATATTTTACTTTTACAAAATATGGCATATGTGGGCTTGCATTGAAGTAGTCATAGCCTTTTTGGTTGGATGCCGTTTTGTCCTGTATTGTTTCTGTGGTGTAAGGGATGTGTAGAGTTAATTCTTAGGTGAAATAGCTTATTTGTTCTGTTGCAAAAAATTTTTGGAAGCTTGGAATTAATTTCCTTGTTTGCAGACATGTCTGAGCTGAGTGTGGAGGTAGGCAGAGGATTGTGTCTTAACCTACCAGTGCTTGGCCCAGGCTTTCTCCTGGTCTCTAATGAGTATGTTTGGTTTGCCAGACATCTATGTTTGTGATGCTTGTTTTACTGTTAAAGCTTTGATGGGAATATTGAGTGGAATGTTTGTGATTATGCTTGCAGAGCTGTTCATTGCACTGTCTGGAGAGGAAGATGGTCCAGGTGTTGCCATTTGATGCTGATGGTTCCTCCAAATCCAGTCCAAAACTGTGCAAAGTTTGGTAACTCCAAATCCTTCTGGTTGTACAACCCCCCCTATTCACTTTAGTTATTAGCAAGGTATGGAGATGGAAGAAGGAAATGAAGAGGCTGTAATATGACGAGAGAGTGAGTTGCATTTTCCTAGAGTCTTGAAATGTGCTTTTATTTGTGAACGGAAAATGGGAGTAAGAGGAATGATCATTAAGAAAAGAAAGGAGAGATTACGACAGTTTGGGACAGACGACTGAGAAAGCATGGTCTGTGTAGCGAAGCCTAGTTTTTTTCCGGGGGGGGGGGGCGGAGGAGAGGACACGAGTGGTTAAGAAGTCTAAGGGTGCATGTTGGTGCATCTCTGAATAAGCTGAAAGCTGGTGGAGGGAAGGTGTCATTCTTGATAAGTTTAAATAGTTGAGAGGCAAGTAGAAAGTCAGCATGTTATTTGACAGCTAGCCATTTAGCTTTTTCAGTGGTATTCATGTCTTGGGGAAAACGGATGAATCTGCAGATGGAATTTGAAATGGACTGAATGGTGGATACATTTCTTTTAGAAGATGTAGCAGTTATTGGGAAGACAGTATTCTAACTGAGCTAGTAAGATATCTTTACCTATGGCATTTGTACGGGATCTGAATAGAAAAGGGAATATCCTGTTAGCCTAGAATAGGAGAGAATTGATTTTTTTTTTGTTTGTATAGTACTACATACATACATAAAAATATTTCAAGCACGGGCACTAATGCCCTTCTAGCTTGCCAATATACCAAAACATTTGTTCCCATAATAATAATCCAGGCTGTTCTTAAACGTATTTAAACTTGCACTTGCCTTAATGTAATTTGGTAGTCTGTTCCATGCATCAGCTACTCTGTCAGAGAACCAGTTAGTACACTTCTCATTTCTGTAGAATCTTCTAAGTAGGTTGTCTGATGATTCTCTAGTATTTTTTGTTAACCCCAAACATTCCCAGCGGTAGTTGTCACTAAATGCTCTATATACCTGAATAAGATCTCCTATTAGATCTGTAAGAGACACTGTACAAGTTCAGGTATTTTAGTCTTTCATAACTTAAATTTTCACATCCGTGGATACCCTTGGTATATTTCTCTTGTACTCTTTCCAGTTTACTCATGCTTGTTTTCTTTTAGGGTTTCCATATTGTTATTCCATATTCAAGTTTGGGTCTAATGTAACTAACAATGACGTTATTATTTTTGATTTCCTAGACTTTATAAATCTTTTTACACAACCTATAGTTCTATAACTATCATTAACCAATTGGTTGATAGGATTAGAAAAACTCATAGCTGAATCTACCCATATATCCAGGTCCTTAAATGAGTCTACTGTTTCAATCACTGTGTGCTGTATTAAATATTCACCTTTCAATTTATGCCTACCAAATCTCATGTGCTTAGTTTTTTTATGTATTTATCAGCATTTTATTCTGCTGTGCCCAGATGGTCAATTTAGTCAAGTTATTTTGGAGACATGCCTTATCTGTAACACATGTAATCAGTTTACCGAATTTTAGGTAATCTGCATATAGACTGTAGAACACCTCAGATACAAAAGTAAGGTCTGAAAGATACAATCTAAACAAGTAAGGGACTAGGACAGAGCCCTGTGGGACACCCTGAATGTAACCAAGGATTTCGCCTGTCCAGTTTCTGTATGATACTTGCCATGTCCCATTTGTAAGCCATGCAGCTATCCATCTTATCAAGATTACATCAGTACATACTTGTAATTTATTGATCAGTGTTGTGTATGACCCTGTCAGTTGCTGAAGTTAAATCTATATAAATTATATCACAGCACAATTTTTCATTCATAGCTGTTATTGTATTGTTATAGAACATTATGTTACAGGTAGTAATAGATCTGATGTTCTTCGTGTTTCACTGTTGCAGTCGTTACATTTGGGTTATCTGCTTGCAGGCAGCCCTCAGTCGGCCTGATTAACAAAGTCTTGTGTCCTGCGTTGGTTGCTGTCCCTTCTTCCATGACGTCAGGTCGTCAGGGGTATAAAACATACAGCCGATGCCATTATATCAGTCTTTCTTGCCGTGCGGTGCCCAAAGCAGAAGCAGTTCGCAAGTGCCGGTCGGCAGTCTCCTGAAATTTTCATTTTCAAGTTTCAGAACCGAAGTCTTCAACTAAAGCTAAGTACCCCATTGGAGAAACTTTTTCTTGCTCCTTACCAATGTCAATAAAAGTTAATAATTGCATTACTTGTGGAAAGCAAATACCTCATAAAGATTTTCATTCATACTGTATTCTTTGCCTAGGCCCTGGCCACGACATACCTTGCTGTCGGTTTTGTGCTTTATTTAATCAGCGCACTATCTGTCGGTATATATTCGCCTTTAAATATTTCGGGTTTTGGTTTAATTATCCAGAAATGTCGGTTAGCCATCCGACTACCGGGATTCCAAAAAATGCAAAGATAACTACAGAGACAGGCCGCTGAGGTCCAAAACTGCCGACGACGCTTCTCCTAAGCCAGTCGCCAGTTCGCCGGTACTCAGTGAGGCGCTTTCGCAGCCCCTGATACCTGCTATTTCTGATTCGCAGGCCTCTACTGAGACCCAATCAGAGTCCGACATGCTGCGAGATGCTTCAACTATGGAACCCGTGGATGTCTTTACCTTGGATGGGTCCGGAGCTGCTGTGCAGGCATCGGCTTCTGAGGGTGTATTCCGGCCTACGGACTTGCATATTAAACCAACGCCTCCTCCTTTACTTAGGCCTAAATCTTGATCCATGCCTAAAAAAACAATGCCCAGGCCACATTCTCAGGCCTCTATGCCCAAAAAATAAATAAGAATGGCTGAAGATCTAATGACTCTAATCAGGGGTAGCCAACCCTCCCCTTCTAAGAGGCCTAGGACTGAAGTTGATTATGAATCTTCTGATCAGGATTCTGTTTTTTCTGATTCTTGTAATGATCAGGATTTGCCCTTATCTACTTATGAAGATTCTGATGCAGAGGACTCCATTCCCTCTGTTTCCCCTCCTGAGGATTTTTCTTTTGGGGAAACCTTACATACTCTAAGGGAGCATTTCCACTGGGAAAGCCAGGATTTTTCTGATAGCATATGCCTTTAGCTATTCCTCCTGTACTAGACATTGTTGATGATGCTTTTTCGGAATCTAGTTTGGCCCCTGATTCCCTACCTCCTGTTCCCAGAAAACCTGACAGATACTACAGGGTCCCTGAGTCCCACAAGTTCCTTTTTAAAAATCCTACTGCAGATCCAGAGACTATTTCACAGGGCCCAAGGGCATTAAGGCTTTTACTGCTAAAAATCCTACCCCTTCTGATAGACTCCAGGGCACTGGATAGATGGGGTAAGAAGGTTTACACTTCTGCAACTTTGGCAGTCAGAGATTTAAACTGCCAGTTTCATATGTTAAAGTATCAGCAACATGTTATTGGACTGCTTAAACAGAAAATGATGTTGATTCCTGACTGTGTGGAAGATAAAGAATTACAGGATTTAATGCATTCTGCTGAACAAGTTGGAAAACATACTTTGCAATGCGGTTTTGATTCATTAGAGGCCTCTTGCAGGGCTGCTGTTACTGGGTCTGTGTTCAGAAGGCATGCTTGGCTCAAGGAACAATTTTTGCCTGAACATGTTAAAGCTAAATTGTTGGATGCTCCTTTAAATCAGGACCGCCTGTTTGACAACAAGGCTGAGGAAGTTCTTAAAAAGATGGAAGATAAAGCTAAATCTATGCAAACTGTTAAAGATTTTTTACAATTTCAGCCTACTAGATTTAGTAGGCACTGGCCCTCTAAGAATTGGTCTTTTCCAGCCCCTTCCAGGTCTTCTCAAGCCAAACCCAGACACAGCAAAAAAACCCAGGTTTCAGTCCCAGGGGACACACAGAACTAAGCAGTGGGGGGCCTCCACTTCCAAATCTGGGAATAATAAGACTCCCCCCTATGGCAAACTGTCTCAATGACTTCCTTTTGAAATTTCCAAGCACTTATCAACTGACTACCCCTTTGGGGGGGGAAAGATTGCTCTTCATGCAAAGAATTGGGAACTCATTACCTAGGACAAATGGGTTTTAAATATAGTGTCCCAGGGATACAAATTTCACTTCCACACGTTGCCAACACCAAGTGGGTGGCCAGACCTACCCCCAAATCAGTGGGCAGAGGCCCAAAAGCAAGTACTAAGCATGGGGGCTATTCAAAAGGAAAAGGGACAGGGTTTCTACTAGAGACTTTTCCTGTTACCCAGAAAACACCATTCATGGCGTCCTATCCTGGACCTGTCTACTCCAAACACCTTTTTGGAGATTCCAAAATTCAAGATGCTGACTTTTCACCAATTACTTCCTATGCTAGGCAAAGATGCCTGGTTGGCAACACTAGATTTAAAAGAAGCATACCTGCACATCCCAATCAGGGAATCTTGCAGAAGATACCTACGCTTCAAAGCAGGCTACACGCGCTATCAGTGTTCTGCACTGCCCTTTGGCTTATCTACTGCGCCCAGGGTATTCACAAAGTGCCTAGCTCCAGTTATTGCATTTTGCAGGCAAGGAAATATTCACATATACCCATACCTGGATGATTCGATATGCAAGACTGCATATGAGGAAACTACAGTGGTATCTAAAAAGCCTATGGTGTCAACATTCTCAAGACCTAGAAACAATGATTCCTAGCGTACCTTGCCTACGCCTAGAGTTCCTTTGGTGGGCAGAGGCCTGCCACCAAATCAAGAGACTACCTTTCACACCATCCCCTGCCGCCCAAATCCTAACAACAGATGCATCAGACTATGCATGGGGGGCTCACCTGGCAGGGAAGTGCATTCAGGGCAAATGGAACCCAAGTCAAATGCACCTGCATATCAATCAAAAAGAAATTAGCTGTACAGAATGCTCTGACAGCCTTCAAGGACCACATTCTTCCAGGACAACTAATGGTAAAGACGGACAACACCACTGTTATGTGGTACATAAACAAGCAGGGGGGTACACATTCTTACCCCCTCTGCAGACTAACAATGGCATTGTGGAACACAGCCTTACACTACCAAGTGCACCTACAAGCTCAATTCCTGCCAGGAAAATTAAATACACTGGCAGACGGACTAAGCAGAAACCTCATGGACCCACACAAGTGGAAACTGGAACCAAGGATTTTCAACATGTTGACAAGAAAATGGGGGAGTCCAGATATAGACCTGTTTGCCTCTCCCCAGAACTACCAATTGTCCAAATTTTGCACAAGGACTCCCCACAAACAAGCCTGGAAAGTGGATGCTCTGTCCTTCAGCTGGAAAAACCTGTCAGTCTATGCCTTTCCCCCTCTGCCTCTGCTGTCCAAAGTACTAATAAAAATCAAACGGGACAAACCAAGGATGATTTTGATTGCTCCAGACTGGCCGCGCCAACACTGGTACTCTTTCCTGCACAGTGTGTCATGGTCATCTCCATGGCACCTGCTTCAGACTCCTTCCCTGCTGTCTCAGCAGGAGAACCAGATTTTGCACCCTAAGCTTCTAGCACTGAACCTTGCCTTTACCATCCCTCAGTAAACCTGTGATGGATATTATTTTAGAGGCAAGGAGGCCTAGTACTAGAAAATCTTATGCTGAAGAATGGAAAAGATTCTGTGCCTGGAACCACTCTCAAGGGATGAGCACAGCAGCGCCCAGTTTACCTCAGATTTTACAATACTTAACTGAGATGCTTCACAAGGGCCTGTCTTTTTCCTCCATTAAAATCCACGCCTCAGCCATTTCACCTCATTGTAACACAGGACCTCCCCTCTTCTCTCATCCACTGCTCAAGCAGTTCCTCAGAGGGGACACAAATTTGAGACCACCCAGGAGAGCTCCAACCCCAGCCTGGGACCTTAACTTGGTCTTGGAGAAACTCACTCTACCTCCTTTCGAGCCAGCTGCTACTGCAGACTAAAATTTCTTTCTTGGAAAACATATTTCCTTTTACCAATCACTTCAGCTAGAAGGGTATCTGAATTACAGGCCCTTATGGCAGTGGAGCCTTTCATCATCTTTCATGCGGACAAGGTGTCCCTCAGAACCAATCCATCCTTCATGCCCAAGGTGGTATCCAGTGTGGCTTACTCAGTCCATTCATTTGCCAACCTTCTTTCCCAATCCGCAGAATAAAGGGGAACGGATACTGCATTCCTTAGATGTGCACAGACAACTTAGATTCTACTTGGACAGGACTAAACCTCAAAGGAAATCTGAACAACTGCTGGTGGCATTTGCTGCAGGGGCAGAGGGGAAGGCTATTTCAAAGCAAACCATTTCTAAATGGATAAGCCATTGCATTCATTTCTGCTATAAGCACCATGGAAAACCTATCCACCAGGGGGTAAGACCTCACTCCGCCAGGGCTGCATCTACCACCTTTCTCAGAGACGTCCGTACCAGGGACATCCTAGATGCTGCTACCTGGAGTTCTGTACATACTTTCACCAAGCATTATCATTTGCCAATTTTCTCTAAATCCAGAGCTGGCTTTGCCACTGCAGTCGTGCAGGGCCTTATAGCTGGCCTTAATGCTATCTAAATTCCTCCTCCTAACCATAGCTTTGGGAATCTACCCAAATGTAATGGTTGCAACAGTGAAACATGAAGAACATAGTACAGTTGTGTACACTTACCATAAATGTAGATGTTCGAGTGTATTCACTGTTGCAGTCCTGGTTACCCTCCCTCCAGCCCCCTAACTTCTTTTGGCTATACCTCTACTTTCCTTTACTATACTTAAAAGCCTTTTTGATGTATTTGCTTTTTTGTTGGAGGTATATCTTTGTACTTTTATATTTGTTTCCCATTAGGGGGGCACTTGACATCTGGGGCAAGAAAAACTGATGTAATGGCATCGGCTGCATGTTTTATACCCCTGACGAAGAAGAAGAAGGAGGGACAGCAACCGATGCAGGACCCAAGATTTTGTTAATCAGGCCGACTGAGGGCTGCCTGCAAGCAGATAACCCAAATGTAATGACTGCAACAGTGAATACACTTGAACATCTACATTTATGGCAAGTATACACAACTGTGAACTTCTGAATGAACGATGTCCAAACTGCCCAAGATGTAAAATACAGGTTTAATCTCCAAAACGCACAAAATAACAGCAACCACAGCACAAAAAACAGCAGAACCAATTCACCAATGACCCAGGTTTCGTCTGAAAAAATTGACTTCATCAGATTGGTGAACTAGTTACCACCAATATATATCAAATTTAATTGATTAATTACTCTTAATTAACAAAAAACATAAAACTCTGAGCATAAACCAGAGTAACCCTTGGGTAACCGTAAATAAGCTCAGTACATACAATATTAAAAATAAATTCTAAAATATTTATTTATGTATAAAAAAATGAGATATAATGTGTAAATGTGTGTCTATATGTATATATAGTGTTCATAAATAATCCTATACTTAAAAATGCTATATGTAATATTTCATATGACGGGAACCTGTTATTAATGTGTGCATTAAAAAACAACTAATCTAATACAATTGTATACAATAAACACAATAATGTTAACAGTGTAAACCAAGAACAATCTAATCTGACACATGTTCCCTAAATGGTAAATGTAAAAAAATGATAATAATAAATATAATATGAAAAATGAATAGACATGTTGTACAAAGTGTTGAATCCATAATGTTGATGTTATATGAACTAACAACCTTTAATATGTTTAAGTCTAAGCCAGGGCTTAATAGAAATATATTCATTCAGCCCTGGATAACTGCAAGCGTCAAGCCTGAGTTGCCATGTGAGCTCGCTCATATCCAGATGGTACTGAGTAATTCTCCCCTGTTGGTCCGTTATCACATGCTGTATAACACAAAATTTGAAATTATGGGTACTATTCGCTATAACATGTCTTGCCAGAGCGTTAGTAGATTTTTTATGTTGTATATCCAAAAGATGTTCTTTAATCCTGTCCCTAAACCTTCTACAGGTCTTCCCAACATAAAATGCCCTGCAATCTTGACATTTAGCTAAATAAATCAATTTTTTTGTATAACAGTCATAATGACCCCTTATTGTAACAACACAATTGTTTACAATAACTTTTTGTCCTGTTAATAAAATATGTTTGCATGTGGTACATCTACCACATTTATAATTACCCCTTATTTTGTTACAAACTACCTTGCACTCAGCTGAGCTTTTTTTCAAAAATGTCCTTCAGTGACATGTCCTTTTTGAAAACGAATTTGGGCTTTTGTAAAAAAAAGCGAATATACTTCCTTACTTCTATGGAAAACTTCCCAATATTTCATAACAGTATCTACTATAAATTCTGAATCCCCATTGTACTTAAGAATGTACAAAATGGTATCGCTACCATATGTATTCTGTTCAATATTACTTTTGGAGTATCCAAATTGGTCTGTGTCTGATATCATAATTGGTACCAACACATTATTTGTTCTTTTTTGCTGAATTTCTTTCCTTACATCTTCACATAGTTGCTTCGGATAACCTCTATTAAGAAACATTCCTATAATAAAGTCTAATTCTTGTTGAAAATCCAAATTATCACTGACCATGCGTGCCGCCCTAACCATCTGCCCCTTCACTATGGCCTTTTTCTGATGGCTAGGGTGCCAGCTGTCAAAATGTAGATACGAATTTGAAAAGGTGGGTTTTCTATATATTGTTGATCTCATTTTACCCTCCTTTTTGTCAAATGTTAACCTAACATCAAGATAATCTACCTTGTCAGTGTTGATTTCATGTGTGAACTTCAAAAACCAAGCCGTATTATTAATATATTGGATGAAGTTGTCCAACAATGGTTTGTCACCCGTCCAGATAATAAAAATATCATCCAAAAAACGTAAATAAATTTTAATATATGGACTGAATTCACTTTTATGTACATATTCCTTTTCCCAATAAGCCATAATATAATTGGCGTAGATGGGGGCACAAGCTGCCCCCATAGCTACGCCAGTTTGTTGTTTAAAATAATGACCATCAAAAAAATAGAAAGTTATTTAGTACAATTTCCATAAGCCTAACATATGCATTGACCTCATCTTGTTCATAGACCCCCGTGACATACAATTGTTCCTCTAACCACTCTAGACCTACATCATGGGGAATCACACTAAATAAATTACAGACATCTATAGTGACGAAATAAAATTCATTATGTACCACCAAATGTTTGATCCTTTCTAAAAAATGCCAAGAATCTTTAACGATATATGGTATATTTCCAAGGCCTTTCTTTAATTGATGGTCCAGAAACTGACTAATATAACTGACTTTACTTCGCTTTCCGTCTACTATAGGTCTGAATTTTACATTGTTAAGCCCTTTATGAATTTTGGGTATTCCAAATATACCACTTACTACAGGGTATTCGTTTATCATAAATTTATATTCATCTTCCGTGATCTCTCCTTGAAGAACCATGTCATCCAGGGCCAAGTCTATCTTTTTGTAGGCTATATTGATTTCATTGATACTGACTTCGTTGTAGTTATCATCGAACAACATGGACATCATGATGCTGTTGTAGTCTTGTTTATTAGCCACAACAACTCCATTGCCCTTGTCCGGTTTCATAATACGTATACAATCCATGTTACTTAACTTTGTCAGTGTATCATATTCATTTTTTGTCATATTAAATCTATATTCATATTGTCTATGCCTAAAGTATTCCCGAAACTCCTGCTCACAAATATTTTCAAAAGTTGCCACTACTTGATTCATAACAGGATTATATAGGCTAGGTTTTGTTAATGTTTTGACACCACTACTATTACTAGTACCTCTGTTTTCCTCAAAATTCAACTTCAAATTCATCTTACGAGTAAAAAGTTTTAATTCTATCAAAGAATCAGCAATGTTCCCCCTTCTACATGGCACAAAGTTAAATCCTTTAGAAAACAAATCTGCATGTTTCATATCAATATCAATACTTGAGTAATTATACACCTTAAAATCCTGCCTTGTGTTGTGTATTACCTTAGGTTTACTTAGAACTCCATCACACTGTACTGAAATAACTGAAGTATGTGTTCATGAAATAATTCATCATAAAAATTCGCAAAAGACTCAGAATTAGATAAGAGACACTGATTGACATCCAGTAACACATCATTTTGTAAATTGTGCTGATCAACAACATAGTTAGTATCACCAAGAATGTTACTGGCCCCATTATCATCTGCGACTGTTACATCAGGTATTGGTGTGCCTTTATCTAAATTATAATCAATCACTATTTCATCACACTTTTCATTGTCCAAAGGGACCATAGAATCACTCATGAAAGGATATGTACTTAGATTAATCAGAAAAGTATCATACATCGCGTTATTGTTACTTGAAAAATTCACTGTTTGTACCGTTGTTGAAATACCCAAATTATTATTATAGCACACATTAGAATCAACACCGTATCCATCACTGCAAATAGTCAGTGAATTACCCCCTCCCCCTGTATTATCAAATACAATGGTATCCGAAGGTATATCCACGTCATAAATTCCATTGTCTAATTGATCAATATTGAAGTCAAACAATGTGTCCGTACCGTCTATCTTTACTTTTGAATTGCTGCGACCTTGTATAGAAACCATCTTAACGTTATTATTGCATTGAGATATACAATTATTACCATGAGCTTGTATATGTGAGTCGAAATCCCACCTGATATTATCTCTCTCACTGTCTGAATGAAAAACGCTGTTGTTAACCAAGGGTAATTTAGAAGGCGTACTTACTGCCCTCTGGTAACTTTTGTCCATCCCTTCTGTGAGCCGCTGACATTCTTGTTTTTCATTCGAGCCCCCATCCATACTCCTTGTTGGTCGTCGTGGTCCGTTCCTTGGTTCCGTAAACGTTCTGATTGTCTTAGGCCCTCCCCTAAAGGGTCCTTGTCCATCCCAAACCGATTGTTATTTTCACGGGGTTGTTCCCTCTCATTGACGTCATCTCGTCTTCGCTTCTGATTTGCTGTTGGGCTATTCTCAGCCTGCCTCTGAGTTTCTTAATCGTGAAACGGATAAATACAGCCGTTCTCGTAGGTCTTAATGTCCCGTTGTATTTTCAAAAGTTTTTTATTGTAAATTGCCTCACAGCTCTTCTCGATGTCTTTGATAATGTGAACATAATTGTTCTAATGTTGCTCAAATAACAAATCTTGAGTAATTTTAGTGTTTAAATCTTCAAGTTCTTCCAACAATTGGTCAACTTTCTTGTTGTTGTATTTAACCATTAGACCCAGAATTTTGATCCCCGTTTCATCAAATAATTGATGCAGTTCAGTGATCATTTCAGGATAATTCTACACAACTGTACTTTTTCAACATATGCATTCTGATATATGGTTTCAAGTCCCAAGTTATCCTGTTCTGACAATAACTTATCCAGTATTACCTTCTCCATTATTTTTCCACAACATGAAAGTCAATTTAAGGGTCTGTATGACTCTGGATTTGTCCTACTCCAATTAAAAACAGGTTTAATAAGCACATGTCTCCAATCTTGAGGAATCTCCCCATATTTATATGGCCTAGTGAATAATAGATATAATGGTACTGTTAAGCTCTTGCTGAAGTGTTCTCCGGTCATTGTTACAAATTCCGTCTCCTCGCTGTGCTTTGTTTGGATTCAGTTTGCGCAGTTCCTTTTCAAAATAATCTAATTTGATTCCAGTATCTGGGGTTACCTGGATGTTACTAGGACAATTTGCCACCCCTTGTGTGGAGCCAAACTGTTTTGCATAAGATTTTTTAAATACATCTGTAATCTGTTATGTCTGAGAATAAATTTTAAAATCTGCACATAGTTTATCAGTTTGTGTGTCTTTACTTCTTCCACATGTTGTGTTGTATCTCTAAAAAGGTTTCTTATTATGCTCAATATCTTTATATAAATTTTCTTCATAATTTTCTTGATCTTGTCTCACACTATGCTTAATCTGTTTGTCCAGCTTATTTATTTCAGTTTTCAAAGTTGTAGTTCTATCTCTCTTCCATTTCTTATATTTTTTCTCTCACCTTAATCAGATGTCTTGGTTCTTATGGAAATATATCTGCCTGATATTGTATGCCTATATGCTGATGTTAAACATTTTTTGATTTTTGCACGCAATTTCTCTTTCAAAACTTTCCATATTCCATCTGCAGTTTTTCCACTGAACACCTCACTCCAGTTTTGCATAGTGACTGTTTTGCTTCCATATGATGTGTAAATTAACCTTCTATGTATTGGCTTAGATTTCAGTTTGGCACACTATGTAGCAATAAATTAACCTTTATAACCCCCCATGATCACTGCACATCATTGGTGGTATAACTTGACTTTAAGGTAGGGAACACAATGTCTGGTATGATGTTCTTTGTGTTTCACTGTTGCAATCATCACACTTGGGCTATCTTCCTGCAGGTAGCTCTCAGTCAGCCTGAATACCAGAGACTTAGTATTTCTGCGTCGTATGCTGTCACTCCAGGACTGACATCGGGTTGTCAGGGGTATAAAAACAGGCAGCCGACGCCATTACATCAGTCTTTCTTGCCGAGGAGCCCAAAGCAGAAGCAGTTTGCAAGTGCCGGTCAGCCGCTACCTGAATTTTCATTTACGAATTTAATAATCCTGAAGTCTTCTAAAGCTAAGTACCCCATTGGGGATCCTTTTTTCTTGCTCTAACTGATGTCAGGAAAAGCTGACAATTGTCTTGCCTGTGTAAAGCAAATACCTCACAGAGATTTTCATTCTTACTGCGTCACTTGTTTAGGCCCAGACCATGACGTCCCTCGCTGTCGGTTTTGTGCCTTATGGTAATGCCTGAACCATTCGTTGTCTGGCTCTCTCTGTTGCTAAATTCTTTCTCTCTTAATCTCCGTATTCTGAAATGGCTTCGGTAAGCCATCAGACTACCGATATTCCAAAAAATCGTAAAGATAAAGACAGAGGCAGACCACATAGGTCCAAAACTGCCGATGAAGCTTCTGTTAAGCTAGTCACCAGTCCACCGGTACTCATTGAGGCACTTTCGCAGCCCCTCATGCCCGCTTCAATGGATTCACAGTCATCTACTGAGACCCATTCAGAGTCTGGTATGCCGTGAGACTCTTCATCGACTATGGAATCTGCGGATGTCTCTACCTTGGCTGGGAGCGGAGCCTTTGAGCAGGCACCAGCTTCTGAGGCAGTTATTCGATCAACCGATGTTCAACTCAAACCAATTACTTCTTTTTTAACCAAAACTACTGAGTTTCTTAGGCCCAGAGTATGCACTATGCCTAGAAAACCGATGACCAAAGTGCATGCACCTGCTCCCGTGCCACAAAAACAAATGCTTAGAATAGCTGAAGACCTTATTATGTTGATTAGAGGAAGTCAGCCTTCCCCTGCTAAGAGAGTCCAGTCCCCCTTCAGCTTTTACAGATCTGGAGTCCGATGACTCTGAAATTTCTGATTATGAAGACATGCCATTATCTGCTGATGAGGATTCAGATGCAGAGGAGTCCATTCCCTCTGCCTCCCTTCCAGAGGATTTTTCTTTTTTGTGAAACCTTGCATACCTTACGAGAGCATTTCCACTGGGAATGCCAAGACTATCCTCAGTCCAAAAAGAGACTCAGAGAATTTCTAGAGCTGCCTCAAAACTGACCCTTAGCAATACCCCTTGTCCTGGATGTTGTGAATGATGTTTTTATGGAATCCAGTCTTACTCCTGACACTTTACTTCCTGCCCCTAGGAAACAAGACGGGTACTACAGAGTACCTGACTCAAAAATTTATTTTCAAGAATCCTAATGCTGACCCAGAGATAATTTCCCAGGGGCCTAAAGGTATCAAGGCTACTACAGCCAAGAATCCCACCCCTTTGGCCAGGGATTCCAGAGCTTTAGACAGATGGGGTAAGAAGGTATATACCTCTGCAACTGTTGCTATCAGGGCATTGAATTGTCAGTTTCACATGCTGAAGTACCAGCAACATATTATGGAACTTATTAAACAAAAAAGTGGCAACCTTTTCAGGCTGTGCAGAAAATAAAGAATTGCAGGAGCTTGTGCACTCTGCATACCAATTAAGCAAGCATACTTTGCATTGTGGCTTTGATGCCCTAGAAGCATCTTCCTGGGCAGCTGTCACTGGCTCTGTACTGAGAAGACATGCTTGGCTGAAAGAGCAGACCTTGCCAGACCATGTCAAATCAAAGTTACTAGACGCTCCTTTGAATAAGGACCGTTTGGCACCAGAGCTGAAGCGATTCTTAAAAAGATGGAAGAAAAAGCTAAGTCTATGCAGACGGTTAAAAAATTCTTACAAGTGCAGCCCCCTAGATTCAGTTGGCATTGCCCTTCCAAACACTGGTCCTTTCCAGCCCTCTCCAGGCTTTCTCAAACCAGACACAGGGGAAACAGACCACCCAGACTTCATTCTCAGGTTATGCAGATATCCAAGCAATGGAGTGCCCCCACTCCTAAAGCAGGGAGTGGTAAGCCACCTCCTTACAGAAAAAGCTCACAATGACTTCTTTACTCCACTCCCCAGCCCTGCCCAATTGCTTGTGCCCTTAGGAGGAAAACTTGCTCTTCATGCAAAAAATTGGATGTCCATCACTCAGGAAAGGTGGGTCCTCAACATTGTATCCCAGGGGTACAAATTTTATTTCCATTCACTGCCAACCCCAAGCGGGTTTCCAGACCTTCCTCCAAACCAGTGGGCAGAGGCTCAAAATCAAGTACTTTACCTGCTCACTATCAGCTATTCAGCCTGTTCCAGTAGAACAGAGAGGGGTCAAGGATTCTAATCCAGACTCTTCCTGGTACCCAGGAAAGAGGGCTCTTGCCACCCAATCCTGGAATTTTCCATTCTCAACACCTTCCTGGTGGTACCAAGATTCAAAATGCTTACTATGCAACAGCTTCTTCCTATACTAGCCAAGGATGCCTGGTTAGTCACCCTAGACTTAAAAGAAGCCCATCTGCATATCCCATAAGGGAATCATGCAGAAAGTATCTACATTTCAGGGCAGGGTCTATGCATTATCAGTTCTCTGCACTTCCCTTTGGCTTATCTACTGCGCCCAAAGTATTCACAAAATTCCTGGCTCCAGCCATTGCATACTGCAGGCAGAGAAACATCCAAATTTACCTGTACTTGGACGACTGCCTGATTCAGGCAGACAGTCAGGAATTGCTGCTGCAGCACCTGACATTTGTGAAAAACCTTCTCACTTCCCTGGGGTTGCACCATCAACGAAAAGAAATCAAAACTGGTACCCAGTCATAAGATTGTATTCCTGGAAGCAAGCTTGGACACCACTTCCCAGATGGCATTCCTCACCTCAGAAAAACAAGTCTATCTGGCAGACTACTTCAAACAAATGGCCACCAGAACCCAGCTATCTGCAAGAAAAATACTGCAAGCCCTAGGGTTCATGGCCTCATGTATACTGCTGATTCCATGTACAAGACTGAATATGAGGACACTCCAATGGTACTTAAAAAGTCTTTGGTGCCAACATTCTCAGGACCTGGAAACAGTCATTCCTATCATACCCTGTCTAAGGACAGAGTTCCTCTGGTGGGCAGAAGCATGCAACCACAACAAGGGATTGCCATTTACTCAACCCCAAGCCGCCCAGACCCTAACCACAGACTCATCAGACTATGCCTGGGGGGCACACATGGACTGAATATGTATTCAGGACCACAGAAGCCAAGTCAAATTCATCTGCACATCAACCAAAAAGAGATGCTAGCTGTACAGAATGCCCTGACAGCTTTCAGATCCCTAATCTTTCCAGGACAACTGCTAATAAAAACAGACAACACCACAGTTATGTGGTACATCAACAAGCAGGGGGGAACCCATTCCCACCCACTCTGCAGGCTAGCCATGGCCCTGTGGAACACAGCCTTGGACATTCAAGTCCATCTGCAAGCTCAGTTCCTGCCAGGCAAACAAAACTTATTGGCAGACGACTTAAGCAGAAATCTCCTAGACCCACACGAGTGGCAATTGGGGCACAGCACCTTCAACCTTCTGATCCAGAAATAGGGGACCCCAATAGGTGGATCTCTTTGCCTCCCTTTTCAACCACCAGCTCAGCAAATTCTGCACCAGGAATCCTCATAGCAGCTGGAAAGTGGATTCCCTATCTTTTCAGTGGGTAAATCTCTCCCTCTCTGCCCCTCCTTTCAAGAGTATTACTCAAGATCATACAGGACAGACCAAGGACAATTCTGATTGCCCCGGACTGGCCACGTCAGCACTGGTACCCACTCCTGTGCAGCCTGACATCGGTGCCACCCTGGCACCAGAATCCAACCCTCCTCTCTCAGCAGGAGGGACAGATTTTGCATCCACAACTGGAAACCCCAAGTCTTGCGGCCTGGCTTATTCCTTGAATTCTCCCCTAGCAACCTTAAGCAAACAGGTGCTGGATGTCATTCTTGAAGCCAGAAGACCCAGTACAAGAAAATCCTATGCTGATAAATGGAAAGGCTCTGCTCATGGATTCAGTCTAAAAGAGAGGACACAACACTGCCCTCTCTTCCTCTTATCCTGGATTACTTAGCAGATCTACTCCAAAAAGGCCTGTCCTTCTCCTCCATTAAGATACATGCCTCAGCCATTTCTTTTCATTACAACACTGAGCCACCTCTCTTCTCGCACCCTCTTATCAAACAGTTCCTGAGAGGGGCAAACAACTTAAGGCCACCAAGGAGAGCACCCACCCCTACTTGGGACCTTAACTTTGTACTGAAAAAGCTCATGCCCCCCCCCCCCCTTAAACCTGCTGCATCAGCAGAATTAAAATTCCTCTCTTGGAAAACAGCCTTGCTTCTAGCCATCACTTCAGCTAGAAGAGTTTCTGAGCTACAAGCACTGATGGCTGTGGAACCCTTCATTATTTTCCATGCTGACAGGATTTTCCTCAGGACTAACCCTTCCTTTATGCCTAAAGTGGTGTCCAGTGTGGCTCTCAATCAATCCATCCATTTGCCAACCTTCTTCCCTAATCCTCAAAGTAAAGGGGAAAGAATCCTGCACTCCTTGGACGTGCACAGACAGCTCAGATTTGACTAAGCCCTTCAGAAAATCTGACCAGCTACTAGTCAGCTTTGCAACAGGGGCAGAGGGCAAGGCCATTTCAAAACTATTTCCAAATGGATAGCACACTGCATCCATTTCTGCTACAAGCACCATGGAAAAACCAACCCCTCAGGGGGTCAGAACACATTTTACTAGGGTAGCATCTACCTCTACAGCATTTCTTAGGGGAGTCCTACCAAGGGACATCCTGGAGGCTGCTACCTGGAGTTGAGTACACACCTTCACCAAGCATTACCACCTGCCCATCTTTTCCAAATCCAGGGCAGGATTTGCTACAGCAGTCTTGCAAGGCATACTAGCCAGCCCTAACTCTTCTTGACTGCCTCCACCCTTCTTCAGCTTTGGGAATCCACCCAAGTTTGATGACTGCAACAGTGAAACACGAAGAACATAGTGCAGTTGTGTAGACTTACCATAAATGTAGATGTTCGAGTGTATTCACTGTTGCAGTCCTGATTTCCCACCCACCAGCCCCCTTGTCTCTCTCTCTATCTCTCTCTCCTCTCTATGTCTATTACTCATCCCTTACTGGGTTATTGGTATTTACTTTTTACTGGTGGTGTTTTTCCCCACCATAACTTTGCTCCCTATTTGGAAGGTTCCTAACATTTGGGGCAAGAAAAACTGATGTAATGGCGTTGGCTGCCTGTTTTTATACCCCTGAAGACCTGACGTCAGTCCTGGAGCGACAGCATCTGACGTAGAAATACTAAGTCTCTGATATTCGGGCCGACTGGGGGCTACCTGCAGGCAGATAACCCAAGTGTGATGACTCCAACAGTGAATACACTCGAACATCTACATTTATGGTAAGTGTACACAACTGTACTTTCCTTTCCCTGGTAGTTTTTTTTTTTTTTTTTTTTTTTTTTACAATCTGAAGCAATTGTTCCTGAAATACGCTGTGAATAATTTCCTTACTAACATTGTAGAATCAGTAATATTCCAGTCTGTTTCTGGTAAATTTAAGTCCCTTGCTAATATTATACTTCCCTCCTGTGTTTCACGCAAGAAATGTATGAATTCCTCTAGGTCATCTGCACTTGAATTTGGTGGTCTGTACACTCCAGCAATTGTTATATAGTCCTGGTAGAGTTGGAAATTTAGGAAGGGGTCAGATCAAATCTCTTTAAGTATTTGAATGAGGTGTTATTTTCAGAAGTGTTAAGATCAAGGATTTTTAGAGGCCTGCATATAGAAGTGAGCTTTTGCCTAGTGCAGAAAAGCATTGTTTTTGTTTTGGAGTTTTAGTAGTAGTTATTTTTCATAGCCTTATTCAATGAGTCAATGATAATCAGCCTGAAGTTTGAGTTCAAGAGAAGAGACAAAATGTTTGGAGCAGAATAGGACCATGTCATCGGCATAAAGCAGGAGAGAAAGATGGGGCAAGTCAAAATGAATTTTATGTAGATAGAGAAGTTCCAGAATAAATCCTTGAGGAACACCTTTCTACAGAGGGACTGATGTAAAGGTTTTTAAATTGAAATTAATTGAGAAGTGGCAATTGGAGAGATGTTTTTTGAACTAGGAAAGTATCTCATCATTAATGCCTGTTTTAGTCAGATGGTCTAGAAGAACTGAGTGATCAACAAAATCAAAGGCTGTGGTATGGTCGGTGAAAATTGCTGCAGTAATTACTGCTTCTTCCATTCCAAGAAGAATGTTGTTGCAGAGTGTCCAGATAGCTGGGCGATGTACTGTGACCAGACCAAGCACCATGTTGATTTTGAGAGAGAACATGGTATTGGTTGATGTACTGCGTTTTATATAAATCAGTTAATGCTAGGTTTGATTTTGTTGGCTGTCAAAGTACTTACTAAAATGGAAATTAAAATCTAAACCAACTATTTGAAGTACTGAATATTTTAAGAGAGATTAAAAAAAATAGAACTGGGATCTGTAGAAATGGGAAGGATGATGTTTCATAGAAATAAATTAATTCTTATGAACAATGCAGGTAGAATAGTGTTCCTTAGGAGGGTGATTAAGAAAGGGTATGAAATGAGCAATTTATGCAATTTGGGGAGTGAATGACAGTTATAAAGAAGGAAGATGTATATAATGTATAATGCATGTACAGAAAAGAAAAATGATAATATGGTTTGTTTTATTTTCTGTTAATGTAAATCTATGTCAATTGATGATTTTAATAAAGTTGTTTAAAAAAGGGGGTTATGGCTACAAGATTCATATGGTCAGATAATGAAATTTTTGTGGTGACATCTTGCACTGCTGACAAATATTAGGGAGTTAAGACATGGTGGCATTGAACTGTCTGATTGTTTACTGGCTTAGATAACAAAAGACACAGGGGAGCAGACACTACCAAGTTAGGGAAGGTACTTTTCTGCCATATTAACAAATCAAAGGGCTTGGAGTGGATGGGCTGGGGACAAAACGAGTATTATTTTGAGGAACCATAGAGTAGGGTTAGAATCTGCTCTTACCTTCTCTCAAACAGCATTCTGATTGGGGCAATCAGTACCCCACAGTAAGGAATGCATTTCTCTTCCCAGGATGTGGTGCACTGTACTTTTCTTGAAAATGTTATAAAAAGAGCAGCAATGAATTAGATCATTTTAGCTACGGAATATACAACAGCGTCATTTAATTAGCGTAGAGGATTCAAAAAGCAGGCAATGAAGTTAAAGATTGGAGGAAAGTGTTGTGGAAGAAGTAGGCAAGGAGGGCCTCCAAGATCACATTAATAACTGAAAGAACATTATTAGCAGGTTCATCATGAATATTGACAGCAGGAGAAGTTGTGTTCTAATAGTGAATAAAGAAGTAGTGTTCTGCTGAGGCAAGGGATTTATAGTGGTGGTAGTGAAATTGATTGTAAAAAGGCAGCAAGTGTTGATATACTCTGCTAATTTCAATGGAAACACATTTATTCCTAAACGCGCTTTAAACTTACAAATGCCTAAACAGCTGAAATAAAACAGAAGCTGCTAAGTGAGTGTAAATTAGACTGTATTAGTACTTTGTGATTGCCTATGTAGATTTTCGATCAGGTACTTGAGAAAACATGATTTAAATGTTCAATTTACATGCTAAGCATATATTTAAAAATTAAGGCTACATGATAAGCAGGCTAGCAGATAGTATTCAGAAGTCATGAATGCATTAGTAAGAATGTGTCATTCAGAAAAATAAATGTTAGATACATACAGAAGCAGGCAAACTTTATTAGAATGAATAGAAGCATTATACATAATGGGATATTATTAGAAGTGTGAATGTAACTGGGAGATGTAGTCATTACTAGTACTACAAAAGTACTACTTAAAAGTAGCCCAGTAGTAACCCACTGGAAGAAAGGGTTTTACCACTGCTACAACTGGAGGATTATCATAAAGCTACCCAGTTAAAAAAAAAAAAAAAACTATATACCTTCTACAAAGCAATAGATGCACATTACCAGCTGGAATGAACTTTTGTTAGTTGAGAGAAACATGGGGCAAAATAGAAATTCTCAAAAATGGATGGGTCGGATTAGAACAAAAACATCATAGTAGTACATGGGTGTGGGAGGCAATGAGAACAACAGTGCAACAAACGTTGAGAAATTTGCAAAGTAGATAGGATTTTGAACTGAAGCAGATAAGGGTGGGTAAACTTTTGACTGGAACAGATGCCTTCTCTCTATTTGTCTTTAGTGTACTTGTAATACTTTAGGAGCAACCTAAGCAAAGGGGTAAAATGATGCAGTGGTAAGAATAAAGAGAGTAATGTGGCATAGAGGAGTATAAATGAATGCTTTTCAAAGGAGATTTGAGTATATTCAAGGAATATGAGAAAGGAATAGATATCCAATGGCTAGAAAGACTATAGCTGTTACAAATGTTAATAGAGGAAGGAACAGAAGAAGCGAAAAAATTAAGTACACTGCACAAAGCAACAAGCGAAGAAAAGGAGAGAGAAGCAGGAAACAAACTTGGACTACTTTGGGAAGGATCCCTTAATATGGCAGGAGTAGAGGACCATTGGCAGGATTATTTGTTTCCAAGAAAGGTGATCAAGGCAAGAACATGTCAGATATTTGGATGGAAGTGCCAACAATAAGTGCTTTAATACTACTAGAAAATAAGTCATATATATGCAGGAACTGATAATGTTGGAGATACAAGAAAAAAACAAGTAGGAATTTTTGGAGATGTGAAAAGTTAGAAAAATGTACGGAAGACCTACAAGAAATGACAGGAAAATTATAGGAGAATAAACCAAGATGGGGAAGAGGATCACATAATAAAATACAGGAGGACTAACACACGCACAAGTTTCAAAAATATGATAAGGAAATGGAAAACACAGGAGGCTGCAGAAGAGAGGGATACAAGGATTTTGATGGGAACACTAATGGAACTGAGAATAAAATGAGAAGAGATGCTTTATTTCCATAAAAGAAAGTAGACACTGGGGGCAAATGATCAAAAAATGCACAACACTAGCAGAAAATGTACAAATGGAAAATAGTCTCTCTAATGCAATGATGGAAACAAATGTAGAAAAATGAGCTATTGAGCAAAAGGAAAATAGCAGTTACATCAGTCGGTACACAGAAGAGGCGTCTACCCATGAAAGGGAAGATGCATGTAATAGAAAAAGTAATTAAGGTGACTAGTTAAATAAAATGAACGCTATACATAAAATGAGAATATGTCAGTGGAACCTCTGATAATAGGCTGCACCTATTGCATTAAAATTAAAAGGAGTAAGAAATGACCTGGGTATATCAGAAAATTAGTAAATAAAAAGCTGTGGGCAATGAGCAGAGAAGTGAAGTGTGCCATGCATGGGGTTTGCACTGCATTGTAATTTATATTGATCTAGTAAACCAGATAGGGGAAAGGCAGCCCTGAAGTGAAACCATTCCAACTTAAGTTAGAGAAAGAAAAGCACAGATGGCAGATTTCAGTTTTGTAGCAGTTAGAGCCAACAGTCCAAGTGTTGGCCAATGGTTGAGGTTACATCCCAGCTACAGAGTTTGACAAAGTCCTTGGAGGCCACTACTAAAAGACCTTAATTTATATAAGGAGAAAACTCCTCAAGTCTGAACTGAGCGGTAAATGGATGCCACCAGCATATATTTTATGGACAATACTGAAGGCTGAAGGGGAGAACATTTGAGACTATTATCTGATTTTATTTGAAAATGCAGAAACATTTCTTAAGCACTTCTGATCTTCAGGTTTATGCAGGCATTATGAGTGATAGTTTAGAGAAAATGATCAGACTGTCTTGTTTACCACAGTCAAAATGCAGTTAAGAGATCTTCAAAAACATTTTTTGTTTATCAGTAACATAATGAATGAATGGGAGATCATCAAAACTTTAGTCATGTTATGTGAAGATTGTTCAAAGACCATGACCAGCTGGACCAGCCTTCCTCTGTGGCCTTTGGGACAGGAAAGAAATAGGAACGAAATCTCTAATACCTTTTAAAGGAGTGCAGTATCTCCAGACAGATTATTTCTTTGTTGGGTGTCACAGGAATACGTGCCATAATGAAGGTGGAACAAAACGTCAAAACATGACCCTTTTTGCTACTTCTCTGACTCTTAATCTGCTGTAATGATTAACTGGGATTTACAGAAAGACATCCTTCCAGTTTTCTAATGGGTAGATGGAAGTACTGTGATACTATGGAAAGAGAACCCATTTTGCCTCCTGCATTGAGCCCTAGGAGTGTTCAGCCTGTTGACCTCATGGCTGAGAAACTGTGCCCCATTGCTGCTGCTGGCCTTGATATGGAAAATGAAACTATGCTGGGCCCTCTGAAAGAAGTCGAGTCCAACAGGAGGAGAGCTTCTGCACTTTACTTTGATCGTTGAGTTTGGAACATGTCAACAGCATCAAGTTTGGGTGTTATAAATAAAAGATTGCTTCTGTTGTTTCATTTCAGATTCTGGCTAGTTTTAAAAATGCCATCTTTGTGTAGCATGACTAAATTGATAACTGTTGGTTTTATGCTGACAACCTGGTAGTAGAATATTAGGATGCTGCTTACAAGCATAGTTTAAAATGTAAAGACAGGAGGCTAGCTAGAAGTGGAAAGAAAGTAATTTTAAAAGAATAATACTGGCAGAAAGTATTGAGAATAATGTTCAGGACTTGAAACACGTAATGTCTTAGAGAATCTCGTGTGTCCGTAGTCCCCCACATCCAGATAGTTGAATTAATATTCCAATCCTGATACCATAGTGCAGTTTGAGGAGGAGGGGGTGCTGTATTCTTGAGGTGTCATACTTGAGATGTTAAATATAGGTCTGCTTGTTCGAGTTGGTGGTAGCTCAGATTTATATGAAAAATCCTTGGCACCTATTGAATGTGTAGAGAAGTTTTCCTGGTGTCCTACTACTTGTGATAATGAATTAATGAAGCCTGTAGTCCTCCCAGAAAATAGGCCAAGCGTAGTGTTACTAACCTGGCTAACAGACATTAGTAAAGAACTAAATACTACTGCTACTACTAATGAGATAACCAAGTGAAAATCTGTAAAATATGAAGTGAAATTGGATGTGTTATATAGATGGGATGTTATTTTTCTGCTCTGTTGAGTGACAGAAGCTCTTTTTAAATATGAAGGTAGTATTTGTATTGTAAGTTATTTTTACTGAAGTCATGTGAAAGAAGTTAAATGTCTGAAACTTGTATAGGCTTGTGTATTGATGAATACACTGTTCTTTGCAGTGAAAAACAAGGTCTGGAACTAGTGTGTATAGCTTTAGGGGATCATCAGACAGCATGGGCCTTGGACACCAATGGGAATCTGTGGTTCAGAACTGGAGTCACGTCCAAGAATCCTCAAGGAGAAGATGAACACTGGTGGCAAGTAAGAACTGTATTCATATTTTCCATTGCCAAAAAGAACTTTAACCATAGGAATGTGCTTAAATAAAAATAATACATTTTATATTTCACAGCTTTTTTTCTCAGTAAACTTCTCTCTAAACTTTTTGTTATTACTTTTGTTACTTTCTTGGATACATATTTCATTATGCAACACCAAACGGATTAAGTTAAGTAACCAGGACTATATAGATAAGTTGTTCAACAGTAGTTAACCTAAGAAAAGGACTCAATGGCCCGTTTGTCTGCCCAGTTTCCTGATTATTATGTTCTCATGCTCGAACCCTGTATGTATGATGAAGCAGCTTCCCCTACCCTCAGAACAGATTTGTTATTGAATTTGTTGGTGCTGTGGAGGTGTTCTCCTGAGGTTATAGACATATTCAAGTACATTGCATTATGAAGACTTGATCCTGCAAACTTGGTCTTTCTTTTGTGTTTACTTATTCCATGCATAGTGTGGAAGGCAGGACTCATCCCTTCACAGCAACTTGCTTCCCTTCCTCCCAGCAGGTCATTACTCTTATACGTAGCAGAACTACTTATTTTTCATTCTTAGATAAATTTCTGTTCACAAACAACTATGATATTAAACTGTCCATTTTTTATCACATTTTCCCCACTGCCTACTGATCATCAACTCCTCTCAGGCAGTTAGCCCATTTGTTCTCAATCACTGGGCTGCTTACCCAAGACCAGGAGGGGCCATCATTCCGGCAGCCATCGAGGGTGCTTTTTAAATTAAAAAAATATATATTTTTATACATCTCTAACATTTTGGAACTCATTCTGCATAGCATTGTGGAGGGGGCATGCAGAGGTCTGTCTGTGAACTTTGTCCCCTCATGTTTATTTTACCTTTCCTTGTTGGTTGATAACTCCAGGCTGAGTCAGAAAATGGTCCATGGAGATCAGTGCTCTACCTCTCTCAATAGATTTATGAATGTAAGTAAATCTCTCTGAACCATGACCCTGTACTAGGGCACCTTGAGAGATTTACTTCCATCACAACCTTAATTCCCCAGGATAGGCAAACTCATCCTCCCTACCAACTGTGTTGGGCGCCTGAGTCTCTCATCAAGCTCAAATTGTCTGGGCCATAGTTAAGGTTTTATCTTGCTATACTGCCAAGCTTGGCTACATATTTAGCTCATAGTTGGTGAGTTGAAAGCAAACATCATTGTCTGTCTCCTAAAGGTTCCAGCCAAATGCTACCCGACTACTTTTGACACATCATAACTCTTAATCTGCTGTTGAAATACTGGAAATGTTACTGCTTAAACAAAATGTATACCTGCGCTCATAGGTTTATTTTATAAAATGGGAAAAAAAGCCAGTATTTGTTATCAAAATTAGCTTTTTTTTTCTTTGCATGATTGAGGTACAGCAGGGATTGGGGACGTTGCCCTTTCCCGAGTATAGTGCAATCTCAGTATTGGCATGTATAATTAGCAGGGAAAGGGGGCAGCCCACCACACGGAAGTGCAAAGGGGGTACCTGAACCCCTGCAAAAAATGTTTAAAAAAGCTTTGCCCAGATGATCTGGGTTTGAGCTTCTTTGCTTGATCTATTTAGATTGTTTTTTTTTCTTTTAATGAAGTGACATATACCCACATAAACAATTTCTAAAACGTATGCTAATAATCAGATCCTTTCTCCATCTCACCACAGCTTCTGTAACATTACTATATTAAGCCACTATCCTTGTATTAAAAATCTTTGATAAAGATCTTACTGAAGTGGTAGTTTTGCCTATACACTACTTACTGCGTCATAAGAATCAAGTTGTCCTCACAAGTGAAGCCATCCAGCAGCTTAGTATTTACCTCTGTACCACAGTATTGTGCATTATTATGTTTTTGTTCTTACTTTCTGTTCTCAGTAAATCACATGTCAGTATAGTGCTCTACAACATTCAGTTCCTGGGCCCATTGTTTTCTTTTTCAGCACCATCCTCACTGAAAATTGCTGGCTCAGAAAAGTCTTATACCCTGATTATCTTTTAGCCAGGGCTTTACCTTCCATTTCCAAGTTGAAGTTCTACTTTGAAATGACTTGTCTACATTTATTTCTTTGCTCTCCTACACAAATTCATTTTTATTTATTTCCTTTTATTGACTGGAAAGTTTGCCTAAGCTGTGCAAAACCCCCTTTCACTAGAGGCCTAGGGAGAAAAGCTCCCCATCATACATAATAAAATTACTTGGATTACAGACAAGTAAAATGCAGCAATACTCATAAAAGCTCCTTGTGCATACCTCTTTAAGGAGGTAACAGACAAGTATTATGAGCTGTGAAATCTGGTGTTTCTTGGTAACGGCAACTTACTTTAAAGAAAATCATTGATCATTGGGGAGCCTTCCTCATCTGTCATGCACTACCAATCATAGCATCACTTGTCCAGTCAGACACTGCATTCCCAGTTTTGAATTCTAGAGATACTGACAACCCCATCTTCATTCTTTCATATTAACTAAATTCCCTATTCAAGAAAGAACATTTCTGCCAAAACATATCACTCTGTTTTAGAATGTAACCTTCCCCTTAGGTGACTGTCATAACACTGTAGTGTAAAACACCATTTAAAAACTATTTCTTTTCTTTTCTTCAAACTTTCAGACTCTGGAGCCCATCATTGTACCTACCCTCCTGAAGTCCACTAACACCCTCCTCCCCTGTAAGAGAGATCATTCTTGCCTTTGCTATAATGGTCTCTCTTGAAACTTGTACCTTCCTTGCTCCACAGCTGTTTGGAACATGTCATCACTATCCACTTTTTACATGCAGTTCAGGAACAACTTAATTTTGACTTCACTCTACAGTATTAAAAGGGCCTTCCACAAAAGTATTCCAGATTTATTGAACTTTTCCTTCAGATATCAAAAATCTCCCTTCCCCCTTTTTAGAAAGCCCTCCAAAATTAGTTTTCACTTCACAGATAAAATGTTATAACTTGACCTCCTTAACCTCTTCACTTATTTTCCCTTGCTCAACTAACATAGTTTTCCAATACTGTCCCCTTCCCTTATCTTTAAGTAATTTTCCGTAGTCAGTTCTTTCTTCTACTAGTGTTAATTCATTGCCTTGTTAAAAATATGTTAACCAAAATAGATACAATATCACTTTTGTAAATTTGGCAGTTCAGTTTTTTTGTGCTTCCTGACCAAGTCCATTTACTTAATTAACAAATGATTTAATAAAATATTACATATGATATCGCATTTCCTTTTTAATCCCTCCTACAGTTTCCTTTTCTTTCCAGGACATCTTTATTGAATTACTTGACATAGGTAAATTTACAATCTGAAGTTGTTAATCTTCTTCCATTCCTCACTGATGGGTACAGTTCCAAACCCTCGGAACCCAGTCAGCCAAATGCCAAGCTAGCGTACACCACACTCTCAAGCCACGCTACTACCCACAATGCCCTTCATCCCATACCTCCAATCTCGTTTGCCGCGCCACCATATAGCAGCATTTTCACCGAGCTCTCCAGCTAAGTAGTTTTGAATGATTCAAACTTATATTTCTTTCAAAGATTTTTCTTATAGTGTCTTCTTATAGTCTAGCTCTACCCACAGGTATTCCTTTTTTTACCGTTGTTGGTATTTTCTTGCCTTTTTCTTTACTTTTACCATCCTTGTGGTAACTCCTCATACATTGCTGGTAGTCTGGCTTTTTTTCTCCTTCCTTTCTCTGTTTGAGTGAGTGTTAGTATGTCTGAGAAAAAGGGTACTTCAGGTTTTAGGCATTGCACATCGTGCAGTGGTAAATCACCTAACAGTGACTTGCATTTTAAATGCGTTTATTGTCTGGGCATCTCACATCTTTCTGCAACTCCCCCATGTGATATTTGTGCGAGTTTTAGTCAACGGACGTTGAATGAATGGCACAACAAGTTGATTTTGAAAGGATTGCTTTCCTCTCCTTTTTCTGAGGCTATTTCTGTGGTGGTCTCAACCCCTCCAGGCAAGGATAAGAAGCGCCCTCGCTCAGACCCTTCTTCACCGGCTGGTGATAGGGACAAAAATCATCGATCTAAGATGGGTAGATCTTCCTCTGAGCATCGACTTGCTGTCTTGGTGCTACCGATTTCAGCACCTAGCACAGTTTCTGGGAAGTCTGAATTATCGGTGCCAGGCTCGGCACCAACGACTACTGAACCGATGGTTTCTTCGGTTCCAACCAGTGTGGTTCAGGACACTTCGGCAGCAACCTCGCCTTTACTGGCTCCGGCTCCGACCTCGGATCCGATCTTGACTAACCCTGATTGTGACTTCGGCTCAGAGTTCTCCCTCTGTGCCGACTTTACCATTTACGCAATTCAAATCAGAATCCTCAGCTCCATTGAGTTCATTACCACGGACCACATATTCGTCTTCTGTGGACCCGTTTGCCGGGCAAGCCTACAGTCCTTTTCTGGACTGGCCTGAATCCTCTCGTGGATCTGATATTGACTGCAAGAGGAATCTCCAGACCCTGTTCCCCTCCGGGTGTTGGGATTTTTCCTCCTTCGACTCCTTCGTATTCTCCTGAGAGGGATCTTTCGGTCCCAAGGCCCCCTTGCCCATTGCTTTCAGTGGGACCCCTTCATTCGGCGCTGACTGCTTTGATGCCTGAAGCATCTAAGTCCTGGTGGGCTTCAGTTTGACAGCTCACCTTACTCATCCCCTTGCTTCGGGGGTGGAATATTCTGTTCCGGCCCCAGCACAGACTGTCTTCTCGGTTCCCGTCTCAGATCCGAGAGTTATTTCTGCACTGAACCCTTCTCATACATCAGTCTTGGATGTGGGCCATTCGGAGTGGGGTGTGATCCGGTTCCGATTCAGTCCTCTTTGGTTCCAGGCTCCCATCCCTCTTCAGGTGGGCCCGCCTTCCGGATTATGGAGAGGGTGCTGGCGGCTAACAATCCTCCTTCAGCTTCGCCTTTGGTTCCCCCTCTTACATAGCCATTGTCAGCCCTTTGCAGGGGACCACTAATCCAAAGCACCCCCCTTTCCGAGGCTTCTTTGGACATTCCCACCGAAGAGCCCCCTCAGAAGAGGTTGTGCAAAAGAAAACACATGGACTCACCTGAAGAGTCCCTTACTTGAGGATACGGATTACGATGATGGGGAAGGTTCCCCTAGATCACCCTCTGACGATGTTTCCTTTGGGGACATCTTAGAGATTTTGAGTCAGCGGGGTGACTGGAAATCTTCCACCCTTTCTCCGGAGGAATCCGTATTCTTACAAGCTTTCTGTTCCCGGCCCACTACGTCCTGGGTGACCCCTCCGGCAGATGGGTTGGTCAAATTCATCGTGCAGTGAGCGTTGAAGAGTCCGGATTCAGTAGAAGCTATCCCCAGGACATCAGACAAAGTACTTTCTCCTCCAGAAGATCAACCCCATTGGTCAAAAGGCTTGCCAGTAGACGCTGTGGTGGTGGCGGCGGCAGCCACAAAGAAGGACTTGGCAGAAGAGAGTCCGGCTGTTCATCTGCCCAACAGGGAGTCCCGGGCGGTGGACAGGCTAGGGAAGCGAGTCTTTGCTGCAGCGACCTTTGCCGTGCGTTCACTGAATTTCTTGACACACTTTGAGACTCCAGAGAGACCTTATTTATGAACTCTCTGGTAGCCTCGCTGGTCAAGTGTCTGATGGAGCACGTGACAAAGTGGCCCCCCAACTTGTCACCCTTGAAGCGATTTTGAATTTCTCCATGAGGTTGCTCTTTCATGCAACCAAAAGAGCAGCTAGAGCAGCAGATGCTGGCGTGGTTGTTCGACGTCATGCCTGGATGCGCATTTCTGACCTACCTGATTCCTTCAAGTCTTGCTTTTTGAATGCCCCTATTGAGCCCTCCACGCTCTTTGGTTCTAAGGTCAAGGATACTTTGGCCAGGTGCAAGCAGGATGTAAAGATCTTGTCTGCCGTGGACCTGCGCTTCTCCAAACCTCAGCGTTCCTTCTCCAGGAATCAGAGGAGTGGAAAGTTGTGGCACAAGAAGTCGCAAGGTTTCTTTCGTGACGCACATGGCGAGGACTCCTCCAGAGGCAGAGGAGGGTCCGACGGAAGACATCCCTTTAGGGGCAGAGGGGGTTACCAGAATCAGGGCTCCAGAGATTCTTTCTCCAGTAGGCCCTATCAGCGTTCCTGAAGAGTTGCCCAACTGCTTTCCTCTGGAAGCAGTCGGGGCGCGTTTCTCTCTGCACTAAGCAGCCTGGTCCTTCATTACTGCCGATCTATGGGTGCAGAGAATTATCAGCAGAGGCTATCACATTCCCTCAGATCCTTTCCAAGACCTCAATTCTCCCTTTCCGACGTTCCACCCAGTCAAAGGGAGGAGGCAGCTTCCGAAATCAAGAAGCTTCTTCTAAAGTGAGTCATCCAAAAGGTCCCCCCAGATCAATGCGGATTAGGGTTCTACTCCAGACTCTTTTTGGTGCCAAAAAAGACGGGGGACTGGAGGCCCATTCTGGATCTCAGTTGTTTGAGTGAGTCAGTTATACAGCCCAAGTTCCGCATGGTCACTATTCAGTCCATCCTTCCATGCCTTTGGGAGGGTGTGTGGATGTGCTCTCTAGATCTCCGGGATGCGTATTACCACATCAAAATGGACAAACAATCCAGGAGGCTTTTGCGCTTCCTGCTGGGAGCCAATCATTTTCAATTCAGAGCCCTGCCTTTCGGTCTCTTGACGGCCCCCAGTGTGTTCACGAAATGTCTAGCAGTGGTGACAGCTCACTTGAGACTGCACGGATTCCAGGTGTTTTCTTATCTGCACTATTGGCTCCTCTCCTCCCCCACCGAGCATCTACTGATCAGGGCCCTGCGCCACACTGTCTCTGGTGGAGTCGCTGGGTATTACTATCAATTGGGGAAAAAATCAAACCTTCAGCTCTCACAACAATCTGAATTCATAGGGGCTATGTTCAACACTCAGCTTGGTCTAATATGTCTTCCTCATCACAGGCTCTTAAGTCTGAGAGCACAAGTGCAAGTGATACTCGACCGCAGGAAAGTGTCTGCAAGGGACGTTTTGCAGGCTCTGGGTTCCATGGCGGCAGCCATTCCCATTGTTCCGTTGGCCAAGCTTCATATGCTGCTGTTACAGTGGCTTCTTCAAACTCAATGGATACACAATCATCATCCCTTGAATGCACTAATCCTCATAACAGATCTTTGCAAGCAGGATCTGCTCTGCTGGATGAGAATGGACTAAAGTCTTTGGTGTCGCCCCTTTCAACCTCTTCAGCCCAGCGCCACGGTGACTATGGACGCTTCCCTGATAGTATGGAGGGGGCCATTTTCAGGAAAGATCTGCTCAAGGTACGTGGTCTCCTCTAGAAGTCGACTTACACATCAGCATTCTAGAGTTCAGAGCTGTGTTACAAGCTCTCCACCCTCTTCTTCCTCTTGGACCGATTGCTATCCAGTCCAACAACATGTCTGTGGTGTGGTACATCAACAAGCAGGGAGGGACCAGATCTTACCCCCTTTGCTGCAAAGTCATGAGAATTTGGCAGTGGGTGATAGCTACCAACCTGATTGCTACACACATCCTGGGGAGTTCCAACGTGATTGCGGACAGGCTGAGTAGATGCATCCTGCTTCCTCACGAATGGTCTCTCAACCCGGAAATAGTGGAGGAAATTTTCAGCCGCTGGGGCCAGCCTTACTGCGATCTGTTTGCCTCCCCCTCCAGTGCAAAGTGCAGCAGCTACTTTGCCCTCTTTCCTCCGCAGGGGGAGTCCCCGAGAGATGCTCTGACTCTCGATTGGCCCACGGGTCTCCTGTACACTTATCCTCCCATCCCCTTGATATCCTTGGTCTTAAGGAAAGCTACTTGGTTGAGAAGCAGAATGATTCTCATTGCCCCATTCTGGCCTCATCAGGTTTGGTTCCCCTTCCTTCAGACACACCTTCTCCGACCCCCTTGGATTCTAGACTTCCATCAGGATCTCATCTCTCACCCCAAGGGTTGTCGTCTCCAAATCTGGCTACTCTCAAACTGATAGCTTGGTTACTCCACTTCCGTTAGTAGCCAGGCTTGAGTCGCTTTCTGCTCCGGTACGGAATATTATTTTGGCCTCCCACAAACCTTCTACCAGAAAACTTTATAAAGACAAGTGGAAACACTTTTCCTTGTGAGCACAAGAGCTGTCTCTGGATCCTGTTTCTGTTCCAGTAGCTACGTTTTTTTAATACCTGACCGAGCTTTTCCTTAACGGGGCTTCTGTATCCACAATTCAGGTGCATCTAGCTGCCATCTCCAATTTCCATGATGGTTCAGACGGAATTCCTATTATTTCTTCCCATCTGTGTAAGACTTTCTTGAAGGGGATTTTTCATTCTAGACCTCCCATTAGGCAACCTGTGGAATCATGGAAGCTGTCTAGGGTGCTTCAAACTTTGACCCTACCTCCCTTCGAGCCGGCTGCAACATGTGATGTGAAGTTTGTCCTGGAAGGCCTTGTTTCTGGTGGTGGTTACTTCAGTCAGACGTGTATCAGAGCTGCAAGCATTATGCATTAAAGTCCTTATTTGATTTTCCATTAGGACAGAGTATCACTTCGCACCAATCCCACTTTCTTACCCAAGGTGGTTTTGGAATTTTCTATTAATCAGTCCATTGAGTTGCCCGTGTTTTTCCCTAATTATACCAACAAAGGGGAATACTGTCTTCATTCCTTGGATGTCTACAGACAGTTGCGGTTTTATTTGGACAGGGCAAAGTCTTTTTGAAAGTCAGATCAGCTTTTTGTTGCCTTTGCAGGCTCTAGAAAGGGATCGGCAGTGTCTAAGGTTACCTTGTCTAAATGGCTTAGGGATTGCTTCTCCTTTGTTTATTTTCTGGAGGAGGAATCAGCTCCTGGCCGCATTAAACCTCATTCCACTAGAGCTGTGGCCGCTTCTTTCGCCTTTTATCCTAGGGCTTCCATGGATGATATTTGTGCAGCTGCCACCTGGGCTAAACCCCATACCTTTATCAAAACATTACAAATTGGATCTGATCTCCAGGGGTGTAGAGCTGCCTTTGGCTCTATGGTTCTCCAGAATGTTCTTCCTTGAGGGCTACCCAGATTCTGTAGTAGCTAGGGACTCAGTCCCATCAGTGAGGAATGGAAGAAGGTTAACAACTTCAGATGAAGAAGATGTGTCTTACCATAATATTCCATCTGAGTTGTTGTTCTTCCATTCATCACACCCTCCCACCTTCCCCTGCCAAGGCTGCTGGTGGATCTTTAAGTCGTTTTGGTGTGTTAGGGTGTTTGCGCAGAGATGGGCCTCTGCCTCTGTTTCTGTTTTTTATATACATGTTGCTACTATGGTTCTGCAAACTCGATCTGAGGTATGGGATGAAGGGCATTGTGGGTAGTAGCATGGCTCGAGAGTTTGGTGTACGCTGACTTGGCATTTGGCCGACTCTGTTCCGAGGGTTCAGAACCGTACCCATCAGTGATGAATGGAAGAAGATCAACAACTCAGATGGAACGTTATGGTAAGACATAACTTCTTTTTCATATAAAGCATATACATATATAAAAAGTAATTAAACTGTATTAACATAAACATTATACCTCACATATAGTGCTATATATCATTTAACCCAAGCAACATTACATACATTTGTTGGTATTTATCTCTCTCCAGTGCTCTTTATTTCCATCCAGCATTGTTTTTGATTCCACTACTTTCTCAGGAAGGCTGTTTTATAGGTCTGTAAAATCCTTGACCTGGTCCTTAAAAACATAGTAGAAAGATGCCCCCCCCCCCAATGTCCTGTCCTCACTGGTCAAATCAGACCATAAAGATGTCTCTAGCTAACACAGGAGCTTTTAGAAATTATTCTGAGGCAAATTTCCTACTACTAAATGATGTGCAAAAAAATAAGGTACATGGTGGAATCCCAACATATTAATAGGTTGTATAACAAAAGAAAGAAAATTGTTGCAGAATTTTGGAAGTGCAGTGCCCCAGCAAGGTAAAGGCTTCATCCTCACTCTAAACTCAGAGGGCTAACAAAGCAAATTTGAGGTGAAAACAGCCTCTTAGATAAGGACAATCACAAGGCATTCTTCAGCTGTGTCTGCAACCTCAAAGACAGTATACAAGGTGCCATACTGATTTAATTTTAAATAGAGTTACCTGTACTGAGCCAGAATGTGTTGCAAATCTACTGGCTAGCAAATTTAATTTCATTTTTACACCCCTCTCCCCTCCACACACTCCTCAGGAAATACTCTTAACCAGAACTCCCACAACTTTCATTAGAGAACAGGTCCTCAGTGCACTTTCCAAGACCAAGAACTCTGCATTGATTGGCCCAGATAATGTCCCAGGATGCCTCCATAAAAGTATGAAACATGACCTATCAGGAATACTAGAACCATTATTTAACCATTGCGTCTGGACAGGCTTCATGCAAAGTAAATGGAGGACTAAAGCTGTCATCCCACTATGTAAGGGGCAGGCCATCAACAGACTCATGCAAAGCCATGGAAAGAATCATCATGTAAACAATAAAACCATAACATAGGAAACTTTCAGATATTGGATCCAACTTAGTTTGGTTTAATCAATGGCGGATCATGGCTACTTAAACTGGTAGACTTCTAGGTCACTAAAGCAATGGACCGGACTAGAATTGTGCATACCTGGCCAAAGCATTCAGCACTATATCTCACTCGGTCATTGTAGACAAACTCATGAAATTAGAAATAATCACCTTGTCACCAACTGGATAGCTAGCTGTCTCACAGATAGTACCCAAGAAATTAAGATAAGAGGAGTTTACCTCCATAGAGACCAGTCACTAGTGGACTCCCTCAAGGCTTTGTGCTGCAGCTTCTCCTTTTTGGTATCTACTTTTCTGAAGTTGATGCCAACCTCTAGGGCCCATTGGCTGACTTAGTTTGCACACAGTTGCAAACTAGGCATAGTCATAGTATCCCCCAAAGACACACATGTCCTATAAGGCCTGACAGACAAATTTACTAGAACCAGAGCCTCAGTCTAAAATTCATTGCCAATATTGGCTTGATACCATCCTTTGGGAAGATGGTTATTCTTGGAAACTGCCACATTTATACTACACCCCTAAAAGTAGACTCCGTGAACAGGAGTTTGGGAGTGCAAGTAACCTGGCCTTTCACCATCATGCATCTATGATAGTAAGGAAATCATTCTGTAGTGCACAACTTATAAGGAAGGGTATAGCATCTAGGTCCAAGGATGTCATTGTTTTGGTGTACTCAGCTGTCATCATACCAGTTATTGAGGTTCCACACAAAAGGAATACAGGCTGTAACCATCATGACTCAAAACCCTATCCCCGTATTCATTCTTCTGCAGACTGCTGAGAGGTGATCTATGTTTGGCCTGCAAAGTATCCTCTGATTCCTCTCTGATGAGCCTTTCGCACATCCACAAAACAGCTTCACAATTACCTAATCTATGGACCTAAACATCATCTGCAACATAAGTTGGACATGTTGGAGGGACATGTATGCATCTCAGAGACTACCCCTTCTCTGGAGCAGGCTTTTTATCCATGTGAAGCAGAGGTCTTCCCTAACCTAACTCGGGTATAACTTGGACCAGTGGATGGGGAATCGGGAATGTACCCCCTGCTCTGGCACTTGTGCTTCCTGTAGACAAAGGCTGCCTGAAATGCTTGACCACTCATGTCCAAGCCTACATATAACCCTTAAAATAACCCCAGGATATTAAAACTTTAGATACATTTAGGAAGCTTGATTAGGCTTAACTGGGGTGGTTAGCATAGTAATAATCTATGAAACTGTGTCTCTGACATAGCCTCCAAGTTGTCTTTCCTGCATTTTTCACAAATGACCCTTTTTTTGACTAAATCCTGTAGAAGTTACAGGTTTGCTGGTCTTAAATTCATCTGAGATATTTAAATATTTTGTCCTTTCCCTTATGTAAGTTTCCCAACTATAGTAAACCCTACATTTCAAATGAACAACTTTGGAATAGAAGATGGTGATCTGATATTTGGCTGACATTAGTGCACTACGTGGCAACAAGTCTTCTACCCCTTGCTAGAGAAAGAGAAAATGCTTGATTTTGGCACAAAATAAGTATTAATTTGTCTCCTTTCTGATACAGAGAGGGAAGCATTATTTTTGATGGTTGCCATATTTTGTTTTCAAGCAGTTGTGTTTTTATTTTTTTAACAAGAATTTTTATCTTCTTTAATTATCACATATAACATAGGCAGTCATATATCTATATACATGAAAACAAACCATATTGACATAATTTTAGTTGCTGTCATTATATATCACTTATCTATCCATTCATTGTCAGTCAAATATTTACATAGCTCATTCAAATCTTGCCTTCTTTTAAACCTCACTCCTCCCACATTTCCTATATTTTTTTCTATGTAATTTTCTCCTACCTTTTTTCTAAAGATCCCAGTTCAGTTGTTTTATCTTTATTATATTCACTACTTCTAGTAAAGTTGGTTTAGACTTGCTTTCTATTTTCTAGTAGTTGCTTTTTTTTGGCAGCCACCGTAATTAGACTCTGCAAGGCCTTGCTATGTCTAGGCAATTCAGATTCTGTATCATAGCTGAAAAAAATGATTTCCTAAGTTACATCAGTTTGTGCTCACCCAGTATCTCTAACAGAATAGTCTGCATCTTTACAATCTGCCAACTCATTACACTCCCAGTAAATATGTTCCCAATTACCTATTTTTTCCCCATCACACCTCCAATATTTGCTGTTTACCTGAGGAAAAATTCTTTGGAGTGTACTTGGGGTATAAAAATAGCTATGCGAACACTTCCAAGTAAAGATCTAAAATCTTTTAGGCTTTTTTGTATATTTGGGAGACATACATATATCCTCCCATTTTCTTTGTGAATTGCTTATCCAATCACTCTTCCCAATCCTTTCTAACCTCCTCCGATTCTTATAGTTATCATGCAGTATTTTTATATGCTCTACTAATTGTTCATTCTTTTAACAGCAGATGATCTAGATTTTATGAAAAACTCTACCAGTGCTGTTTTTTTTTCACTACGGATCCCGCTACTTTTTTATTTTTGCCTATACCCTGATATCAATCCTTCATAGGGGTGGCAGTCTGTAGCTTGCAGTCGAAATAAATTCTTGGCCTCTTCCTATTGTTACCTTTTGCTCTCTAATTATTTTCTCCCAATACCTTGGTTCTTTTGCTAGTTTTCTGCAATAACTTTTAGTCCCCTCTTGCTTATTTTCTACATCCCTAATTGCAGTCATCCCTATCGGCAGAATCTCCTTTCTCCATTCCTGTGTTGGCTTAGTTCTTTAGAATACTTTCTGCTACTTTATGAATATAGTATTCTGCATTGTTATTGCTATTCTCCTTAAGGATCTGCATCCAAAATTCCAGTCCCTTCTTGTTTCTTGAGCCTCCAACTATTTCATCATTATCCCTTTCCACTTTGAATTGTAGGTTTCTGCTTGTGCTATGTATAGGGGCCTTAATTGTGTAGTTCTGAAATACCCCTTCAAATCAGATAATCCCAAGCCACCTTTTTCAATTGTAAGTATCTGCTTTTCCCACTTGACTCTTACTGTCTTCCCTTTCTAGAAAAAATCCTTCATCTCTTTACTAATGGATATTCACAGGTTCTTCTTTGGTTGATAAAAATATACATGACCCGTGCATAACACTAAAGGAATTAAAAACATTTTAACCTCATGTATCTTGCTAGCCATGTCCATATAACAGAGCTTCCAATTTCTCAGTTTTTGTATTATCTTTTGTATAGTCTCTTCCCACATATCTTTAGCTGCCACACCAGAATCCTTTTTAATTCATTTATCATGTCTCCATAAATATGGAAATTGCAGAACAGATGTGTGTGGATGCATAATTTACAGCCGTTGACTTTGTTTTAGCTTCATTCATTTTATATCTAGAAAAGATTTAAAACTGCCTCAAAATGTTCCCCAACACTGAAATGTACTTGGTATAAAATAATATCTCCAATTAGAGACAGCTTTTCTTGACTACCATACCGATTATATCCTTGAATTTGTGAGTCCCTTATTTTCTTTGTCAATTGTTGTAAATGTAATGCAGATAATGGGGGAAGTGGACACCCTGCCTGGTTCCTTTACTCAAACAGAAATTATCAGAAGGGAACCCACCCATTTTAATTTTAGTCTCCATTCCCTCGTATATCCTCCTGATCAACCTTATAATTTTATCAGGAAATTAATATGTTTCCATTGCCCTGCTCATAACCTCCCAGCTTACTCTGTCAAGTGCTTTCTCTACACCAAGACCCACCAACAAGAGTGGTATTTACTTACATTCTGCTTCCTTGTGGATCATCAGTGTTCTGTTAATGTTGTCAGATGTTTGCCTCCCCTCCACTAAACCACATTGATCCATATATATCATTTTTTACATCACCTTTGCCATTATAGACATAAACACTTTATATTCATGGTTTAGGTTTGAAGTGGACCTGTATGAAGTTGGATCTGATGGGTCTTTACCCTCTTTAGGCATTACAACCACCACCTCTTTCTTTCAGGATGTTGGTGCTTCTTCTCTTAAAATACTGTTAAACAAAATGTTCCAGATCTTTATCAGTTTTTTCCCTTTAGCTTCCAAACTTCCACAGGAATACCATTTATTCCTGAGGGCTTTCTTATGCATTGGTTATACATCACCATTTTTATCTCATCTCCTCCTATCCTGTTAGGAATTGAGCCTCGGCTACATCTAACCTTAGCATATTTAGGTTCATAGGTTCATAGATTAGTACTAAGCTAACTGCCCTTGCAAGCCATTGTAAGCCTAGCCAATTATCCCTTGAGACTCAAACCCTGCACCTTGTGCTTGCAAGGCAAACACCTTAACAATTAGGCCACCCCCAATTCTTCCATAAACATTTCCATTGATAACAGAGTCTCCGTGTCTTTGTTGTGTCTATAAAACCTAGAGCTGAATAAGGATTTTCCGTTAGTCGAGTCTTACCTTCCCTTCATCAGAAAAATCCTTCTGCTAGTGATCCAGTGCTTCGTAGTGGTCTTGCACCAAAGCAACAGATGAAATGTCTAAGAACAGTAACTTGTGTGTTGTATACTTTTATTGTTTCAAGGCATGTTTCTTATTTTTTTTTTTTCAGTTGTGCTTAAACGATCTTATGGTATGCCCCACTATTAAGCCATTACTACCTGTTTCTGCATTGCTGACTATAAGAAATGTTGAGAGGATTTTTGTTGCAATACATGTAACACATTTAATAGCCATTTTATTTAGCTCCAAGATTTGAAGGTGGTGACTAGTTCTGTTAAATGCATCAGAGTGATTATACATGTTGGACAGGAAAGATTTCTGGATATGACATTTGAGACTACTAATGATCTTCATTGTTAGGAAAGCTGTGATTAATGTAAACACTGTGTTCTTTTATCATGGTTTGTTGTTAAATCTGGGACTGACTGTCTTCTTTCGGCTTTTCCCGGTTAGGGGTTGCCACAGCGGATCACCTGTCAGCTCATGACTGGCAGTGGAGTTTTTACAGTGTCGAGTTGCCAGCCCGGCGCCCAACCTTGCACAGAGGGCACACACATGCACACAGTCACACCTAGGGCCAATTTAGAGTGTCCAATCCACCTACAGCATGTCTTTGGGATGTGGGAGAAACCGGAGCACCCGGAGGAAACCCAACATGACCACAGGGAGGACATGCAGACTCCGCACAGAAGGCACCCCAGCAGAGGATTGAACCGGAGAACCTCTTGCTGTGAGGTGGCAACGCTAACCGCTGCACCACCACGGCCGCCCTATAAATTAAAATACTAAGAAATACATTTAAATTCCACTACTGCTATTGCTCACTCCTTTTCATAAATAAATATAAATGATAAAGAATGAATCATTAATTTTCAGAACTTGTAACAGTTGATTTGAAGGCCAACATCCAGGATATTTTTTAATGAAAGTGACTATTAAAATATTTTTGTACACTAGAAAATAATTTAGCAATAAACATTTAAGTGAACAAACCTAATGCTTTAATTTTAACTTGCACTTTTGCAGCGAGCATTTTACAACATAAACATTTGAAAACTGTATTGCTCACCACTATCTCCCTTTCTCTTTGCTTGGACGGCTGCTTAGCTCTTCCTTCTTCATGATTTACACTTGTATTGACTGAAGTCACACAGTTGTGCTGTAATACCTGGAAGCATTCTGCTAACTGACTATTCAGGTATAGCACCTCAGAGGCTTTTGTGTTAGCTTGGTTGTATTTAAATGAGTTAAAGCTACTAGATCTTGTATCAACTTTATTGTTGGGATTCGGTGCACATTTTGCATTTTATACATCACTACTGGCACTTTCATCTTCAGAATTATTATTAGGTAAAGGTGTCTGATTTAAATACTTATTCCACATAAACCTTGAGCATTATTCATATTCTAAGGTATCTAAAAGAAGCGTATAATTTCTGAGAAAAAAATCAATCCTCACCGGCTGTGATTACATTTCTTGCAATGTATTCTGTTGCATACAAAGTAAGAACATATTTTGCATTTTATTTTGCAAGATGTGACTTTTTCATTTCCCTAGGTAAAGCATGTTAGTTGGCACATCTTTGAGAAGAAAAAGTCATATGGCAGGGAGCAGATCACAAGTCACTCAGGCAACCCTAGTTCCTCCATAAGCTCCTAATCCAAATGTTTTCAAATATGGGACTGACTGTAAAAGTGCCAAATCTGACAGAGTCACTCTTCCATGCACTTGCAGCATAAAAGTCACAAACCCTTTCTGTAATTTGATTAGTAGTAATTACTAATGTAATCAGTGTAATGTATGCAATGAGTAGCAATATCAGAATGCAGACAAGGACAACAGTGGAGGTAGCAGCATAGATATAGTCATAGAATTGAAACTTTTTGAATTCAACTTAAAATCCAAACAAACACTAAACAGAGCTTCTATCTCGAAAGTATGCATATTTGTATATTATGTTTCTCTGTAAAATTCCTCTGTCAAGTTTCACAAGACTCTTCAACCTTGATTTGCAGACGTTGTACCATCTAAACAAGATTTATTTAATCTGGTAATGTCTCCTAACTGTCTCCATCTCTATAAGGACATACTGACGTACAACAACTGAGAGTTGTATACGTCTTTGTTTCGGCCTGTGGGTTATTAGCTTATCTGTATCTTTCTACTGACATTGCATTTACCAAAGCTGTATGTAAAATATGAAATGTAAAATGAAGATATAAGCCTGCTTCAAAATGTCTAAATTTCTAAGCCTATGAAAAGGGAATATTGCATTTATGCATGATCTACTCTAACCAAACCCTGCTTATGTACGATTTATTTTAATATTCTTGAAATCTTTGAAGAGGGATTTATTTATATGATTACCTTATAAATGTAATGTCTGCTTTTCAACTAATATAACAACTGCAAATTCATTTCTTTCCATCGGATAAATAAACCTGCTATTTAATGTTGACCATTAGGTATCATTTGAAAGTCTTTTGGATTTAAAGATCATGTTTAAAGTGGAGAAACAAAGTTTTATTTCTACATACTGTTTGCATGCATGTTTGTACAATGCAAACACTCTTTTATGTAAAAATAAAACTTTGTTTCGAGCCACATTTTTAGTAGATTATAATTTTAAAAAAACTTCCAATCACGGAACTGTAAATTAATCATGTCATATTTATGGCATTAATATTAATACGGCAGGATGAGGCAAGTCAGTCAGTCTGAGGACCAGTATAATCAAGATTATGGTGTGTAAATGCTTGTGAAACAATTATTTATTTGCCAACCTGTTTAATAGTTTGGTAAAAAATAAAATATGAAACTAATTTTTATGCAGAAATAAGATGTATTTTTGCCGCTTTAAACATTATCTTTAAGTTTCTTTTAACCTTATGATTTCTAAAAATAATTTGACTGGACAGTTCTTTATCACATCTTGTAACTGGTAGTACATATTCTGTGTAATAAGAGCCATATCAATTTGATGGTAGCTGTTTATAAACTTTTTTGCACACCTAATGTATGTGTCCTAAAGTATAAATTGCTATGCCATACCTGTTCTAAAATTGCCATGAAGAAAATACATACTATGTAGTAACCTGTTGCTGTAAATCTTCAGCTAACTTTAAGGTGTTAAGTGATAAAAATCTGGAAGGTCATGAAGGATTATGTGGTGGAATATTACTAGCACCTATATTTTCTGCATTCCTGATCTGTGTCTTAGCATACTGTGTCAAGTGTCTTTTTAATTTCTTTGTGATGTGCACTGTATTCTTTGACAAATTGTCTGTCCTGTCATCCTTTGAGAATTACATAACTATCACTACTTATTCAGGTAATTATATAACTTGTCTTTATAAGCCTGTTAATTTCTGTCACTTTACCCTTAAAACAGATATCTAAGTAAAGTTTGCTCTGATTATCCATGCACACTAATAATGCAATGCCGTAGAAACTATTAATCCTGTTAGAAATTTATCCCACTGAACATCTAAAATAGCTGTGTATGAATGTTATATTCTGAAAATGAACTGAAACTTACACTAAAGGAATATCCTTCACTTGTCAGTCACATCTCAATGTAAATAAAAGCATAAGCGGTAATAGAGTACTTTTGCCATGTTAGACATAACTAATTTAAAATTCAGTTTGTAATATCTAGTGTGGTACACAGCATACTGTTCATGTACTGAGTAATCTGTGAAGTTAACTACATTCCAGTTGTTTAATGTATCAAGATATCATTGGTACTCTGTATCTAAAGAAGCATCGAAAAACAATAGATTGTACATAAACTGGTTCACACACACGATCTTTGTCTGTTCTATTGATAATTATTTTTGGTACTTGACCTGTCCACAACAGCACTTGCAGGATCCAAAAAATTGATTGGCCCAAGTCACTGCAGAGGTACTGGAAGAGACACCCCTGTGTCCCTTTTACAAAAATGTGTACTTCCATATAGCCCCCCCCCCCCAATTTCTCTTGCAAGGCTGTGTGATAAATATAATCTTTTTTTTTTTTTTTTTATTTATTTACATGTACTTCATTCTTTAAATGTTGAACCTTTAACAAACTTGTGACTGAAGTTTCTTTTATTATCCAAAAAAAATGTTTCTCTGGTAAACTTGCCCTTCTGGTGTAATAAGTATAAAAATACAAAAAAGTATCAATTTATTTCTATGACATCTTCAGTTTTCTTTTTGAGCTGATCTAGATATCTTTAGCATTACTTGTTGCCTTGAATTTAACTGTACTAGTTAACTAAATATATTTCTCCTGCTGGAAATTAACTAATCTTATTAACAAATAGCTTCATGCAAGTCTGTAACCAAAACTGATAATGTGCTTTAGTGAATAAAAAGACTGTAACTTTATTACTGGATCAAATGGAAGACTTAGTGGCATTCCCTGCCCTTATCTCAAATGAAGCTAAAGTTGTGATCTGATATGGTACTGATTCTTTAAATTTTCTTGCATTTCTGCACTTTTATTAAATTTTAATTGTTGAGTTTTCTGGTGCTGCATCTATAACTATTTTTACCATATGACCCTCAGACTGTAATTATCTATAGATCTTCTTTTAATCCAAATCTCCAGATTAACAACTGGAACTGTTAGTGCATAAGAACTCTTGTCACTGATATGAAACTGATTTTTTTGTACTCACTGAGCCGACGTGCATCTTGATACTTTAATCATTTGAGTCTGTGCTTCTGGTGTGTTGTGTTTGTAAACTGCAAATCTTGCATGGACGTATTAAATCTTGAACCATTTATATACATTAATTTCTACTATAATTGAACTGCTCAGACCCTTGAGCTTTACTTCTCTGTCCTTTACAAGTTTGTAGAGTTTTCTTGTACAGTAAATCACACTGTATTTTTACTTACATGAGATGTGAACCTATAACTGCTCTGACAAATATTCATACTGCAATTTTTTTCTTGCAAGGGATCCAAACTTTTGACTGTACTGTCACTTTTTAAAATGCACCATTGACTTTAAATTCTGCATTTTGCAAAACGAATGAGCATTGACAGATATTAAATAATGTCTTTTCTGTTTCTTTTTTATCAGGCTATCATTTATGCATTGCAGTACTTTATTTCCTTAATCCAATGGTCTTAACACTCATGACAATGTCTGAAGAAATAAAAGTATAATAAAACATTTGTCTGCCAAACTTATAACTATAAACCAGTTGCTCTGTGGATCTAACCTGTCATGTCTGGTGTACCATGCACAACACGTCTTACCAGAATGGTGTACTTATTTACTGTCCTCAAATCTAGTACTAGCATGTAATGCTCATCTATTTTTCTTACTGGCCATAAAGCTGAACTTAATGGACTTGACCATGACACCTATTTTTATGATACCTTTTTTCTTCCAGCATGTGATGCATTTACAGATTTTTTTCCTTCTGTTTCTGGCATGGTGGTAACTTATATTTAATGTACTCTACCTGCACCTCAGCTGTGACAACTAAACCAAAACCAATCTTCTTTCTTTAGCCCATGACTCTGGGTATTCCTGTAGTAACTAAACTTTTAAATCCTGTGCATTATCTGCACAATGAACTGCACACAATGTCTTACAGATTTCTTCTGTTTGCACAACTGTACATACTGTAGCATTTTCATCTCCCTATAAAATCTTGTTGAAATCTAAAACATTTAATTTTATGTCCATACCTTGTATGATGCTGTCACACTGTGGACTGCTCACTGTTACCTTTGACCCTTCAATTCTTGACAGTATCATAACTGCACTTGGGTCCCCAGTAAGGGTCTGTTAGTAATAGATACCAATGGGCCTGTATCAGTCAGTACATTATTCCATTGTTTCTTTCCTGGAAACAATGAAATATGCAGTCTGCTATCCCTTTCTATGTTAAATGATGTCAGATAAATCTGGTTTGGTGATGGATTGCACACCCTTTTTTTAGGTATTCTAAAAATCATTTTTGTAGAACAAGGAACATTAATTTTAACTTTGTGAGTGTTTCTTTTTTATTTCGTCCTGAAGTCTTTGTATTTTTATTGGTGTTTACTGTATCAATCGGACCTATTTCTGCAGGATTACTGTCAATTTCTGAACTCTGATTTCCCAATAGTGCAGTATTTACACTACCTTCTGAAAACAACAACCTGGTATCAATTACATTCTGAGCATTATCGATATCCAAAACCATACTAACATTAACTTGAGATACTAAAAATGTTTCCTCTGCCTGAAACCCGCATGTCATGTACACTGGCTGTTTTTACAATAGTGCAGTTTAACTGTGAATTCTGAACTGCATGTGCTGTAGCATTTACTCTGATTTCTGAAACTGTAAACTAGAATTGTTTATTTGCATGTTTAAATCATAAAATGTACTAATATCAGCACCTCAAAGGACTGTTACACGCTGATTCATGTTGGTGGTTATAAAATCGTTCCCTGACCGCATTCACCACAAATTGCTTCTGGTTCTTGACTCTTCTATTTCTATGCATTACTATACTGATGACATTAAAGTTTCCAGTTCTTGAGCACATAGACTGCTTACATTTTTGTTTTACCCAGTTTTTAACTTTAAATCAAACATTTACTGATGCATTTACTGTATTAGTCCTTATACTTTGCTGACAGTTACTATAAAATCCATTGTAGTAAGTGAATGCTTACTCAAGGTATGTCAAAATAAGTGTTGATTTGGTCGCAAGTTATCTCGCAACTTTTTTGAATGCCCTCCTGTAAAAAATTCCCTTGCCTTCCCGATGTAATTTACAGGGATATCTTCTTCCTTAGATGTTCCTGATTCCATAAGTACATTGAAGTACAAGCACGGTTCTTTACTATTTATTCTGTGTACTCATTGCTGCCTGTAGATTTGTCTGACACAGCTGCTTTGGGCTTCTGGGAATTGAAAGTATAAAATGGCAAAAATCAGATATCGAAGGGAAGAAAAGACTGAGTACAAGACTGCTCAGGAAGAGCTTTTTAAAAAAATGGTAGTTTGAGGACCGTGCACACAGGGAAAACCTGAGAGTTTCTGCTGTATTAGAGAAACTGGAAGGAACAGACCACATTAATTTAATGAAAGCACAAATAAGCAACTGGACTGGAATTCCACAGCAAGATTTGTTAATTGAAAGGGCACATTGTTTGCATGTTCCAAACCTAGCCATAAGTAGCAGCCAAGGCCTGTATCAGTAAAGATGCAGTCATGCCAGCAGAAATACTGATCCTGACAAAACTGGGGCAGAAGACAGTAGTGTATAGAAAATGATTATTTGGTGTACAGCAGGCAGAAGAGAAGACAGTTTATCCCAGTAATCCGGAAATGTTTTGAGGAAGGTGTGAGATTCAGACTGCTGTATCCAGCTGTATTCGGACTATTTTTTTCCTGGAGCATTCAGAACAGGCTAAGGAGAAAATAGTTTCTTTTTGATAATAAAACCCATAGAAGACTTTGCCAGTGAACTCTTTCCTAATGTTCCAAAAGAAAATTGGGCAGTGCAGTGGTGCAGGGGTTAGGATTGTTGCCTCACATCAAGGTTCTCTGGTTTGATTTTTGGCTGGGTGCCTTCTGTGCAGAGTCTGTATGTCCTGCATGCATTTGTGTGGGTTTTCTCCAGGTGCTCTGGTTTCCTCCCACATTAAAAAGGCATGCATCTGGAGATTTTCTCCCCGGGCCTCCGCTGAAAATTGGCTTGTTCCAAGTTGAACCTTCACAGTTAAATGTTAAATAAATAAAAACTAAATAAAATGCTTGACAGACAGAAAAAGCCCAGGAGTTTACTATTAGAATTAGGAGTACCTTGGACATTAACCAGAGTCTGGGGTTGGGAGATGGAAATGAACAGGAAGAAGACCAGCAACACTGAAATTGGTGTATAAATGTGAGATTATAAGTCATAAATCACATTGTCTTGTAAAGTTATATTTCAAAAAAATGGAAAGACTGGACTTTTGTTGACTTGCTTTTCAGTCCCCCTCAAGTTTAACATATTATCTACTTCAAGTTATTAAAGTTTGGAAGGACACTAAAAGTAAAGGAAAAAAATAACTAAGTAAAACAATTTCTGTTAGTATTTGTATAAAACATTTCATGATATAAATTGCAGGTTTTATAGTAAAGCATTTTCAGTTATTGTATGCGATACAGATGCTAAAGTAAACAAATGCCTTTATTTAGTTTTTAAGAAATGTAGGCATTACAATGCAAAAAGAGAAGAATGCACGTTTAAGTTAATATGCTGTAGTCTTGGGTTGTTGATATGGGAGATGAGGTGTAAAAGTGCACAGATTGTAATGTGTGTAGAGCTGATGCATTTTCTCTTACTTTTGCAGACGTGAATGTCTGGATTAAGGCCATTGGCTTAATCTAACAATTTGTGCGTAAGCAAGTAAATAAGAGAACACTGAATGTAATTGAGTTTTTCTTTTAGCAAATAAATGTTCAGTGTGAGTTCAGAAATCTGCAACAAAGGGCTGCTGTATATTTTGTTTTATTTCCATGGAGACTAGTTGACTACTACAGGGGCAAGGCAATACAAGTAAAATCAATTTAAGGCTAAAAATTGATGCTTTTGAACCCATATAAGCTGTTTTTCACACCTGGGAGAGGAATGAAGATAAGAACAGACAGTAATTCATGTAAGTAGGAGCAATAGTGTACAATATGCAGCCAGTCATGGATAACCTTAATTTTAGGTTAGGTAATGCCTGTGAATGCAGCAGTTGGCTTGGGGCAATGTTCCTATCAGGAGGGTTAAACTTAATTATTGGAAGATGTACATAGTTTTGTGTGCAAGGTTTAAGTTAATAGGTTAGTGACATAAGTTCAATTGGAGATGAGAAGAAACTGTTGTATAAAGGATCAACCTGCCAAACATTAGGTTATCTGCCCAAAGGCATTTATAAGCCTAGCCGGAATGTGTTGGCTTTCACCGCACCCTTAGATTAGTTCCCTGTGCCTCTGTCCAGCAGAGCCACTGAAGTGATCCCCAGGGTAAACTTCCTGTTTCCCATCCTCTCGTCAAGGTTTCTCTTGAGTGTTAGTGAGGAGCTCTGCCTAATGTAGATTGGAATCTTGTCCCAGAGCATGGGAAGTCTCTGGGACAGGAATCTATCCTTCCAGCATGTCCTATTTATTCTTGTGGTGAGGTTTAGATCCCTAGAATGTGTGGCTCCAGCCGATATGGTTTTCTTTAGTTGGAGCATGTCTGTCAGTTCTAGGTTGGACATGGCCTTGTATGTCAGACAGCAATCACCTCTGAGTAGGTGGTATGGAACTGAGTACAGCTGGAGTTTCTTCAGTTGAGCTGCATAGGTCATCTGTTTGAGGCCAGTGATCCTCTTGATGAGGTACTTCTGTGGTCTTTGGTATGGAAGATGTGAATTCAGTAGTAAGAACTCTTGAGAGAATGTAAATATTCTAAAAGATACCAAAGGTAACTTTTCTGGGGGTTTCTTTGGTATGGCTCAAGTAAAAGACTGAGTACAAGACTGCTCAGGAAGAGCTTTTTAAAAAAAATGGTAGTTTGAGGACCGTGCACACAGGGAAAACCTGAGAGTTTCTGCTGTATTAGAGAAACTGGAAGGAACAGACCACATTAATTTAATGAAAGCACAAATAAGCAACTGGACTGGAATTCCACAGCAAGATTTGTTAATTGAAAGGGCACATTGTTTGCTTGTTCCAAACCTAGCCATAAGTAGCAGCCAAGGCCTGTATCAATAAAGATGCAGTCATGCCAGCAGAAATACTGATCCTGACAAATTGGGGCAGAAGACAGTAGTGTATAGAAAATGATTATTTGGTGTACAGCAGGCAGAAGAGAAGACAGTTTATCCCAGTAATCCGGAAATGTTTTGAGGAAGGTGTGAGATTCAGACTGCTGTATCCAGCTGTATTCGGACTATTTTTTTCCTGGAGCATCAGTCATTTTTGATTCAGAACAGGCTAAGGAGAAAATAGTTTCTTTTTGATAATAAAACCCATAGAAGACTTTGCCAGTGAACTCTTTCCTAATGTTCCAAAAGAAAATTGGGCAGTGCAGTGGTGCAGGGGTTAGGATTGTTGCCTCACATCAAGGTTCTCTGGTTTGATTTTTGGCTGGGTGCCTTCTGTGCAGAGTCTGTATGTCCTGCATGCATTTGTGTGGGTTTTCTCCAGGTGCTCTGGTTTCCTCCCACATTAAAAAGGCATGCATCTGGAGATTTTCTCCCCGGGCCTCCGCTGAAAATTGGCTTGTTCCAAGTTGAACCTTCACAGTTAAATGTTAAATAAATAAAAACTAAATAAAATGCTTGACAGACAGAAAAAGCCCAGGAGTTTACTATTAGAATTAGGAGTACCTTGGACATTAACCAGAGTCTGGGGTTGGGAGATGGAAATGAACAGGAAGAAGACCAGCAACACTGAAATTGGTGTATAAATGTGAGATTATAAGTCATAAATCACATTGTCTTGTAAAGTTATATTTCAAAAAAAATGGAAAGACTGGACTTTTGTTGACTTGCTTTTCAGTCCCCCTCAAGTTTAACATATTATCTACTTCAAGTTATTAAAGTTTGGAAGGACACTAAAAGTAAAGGAAAAAAATAACTAAGTAAAACAATTTCTGTTAGTATTTGTATAAAACATTTCATGATATAAATTGCAGGTTTTATAGTAAAGCATTTTCAGTTATTGTATGTGATACAGATGCTAAAGTAAACAAATGCCTTTATTTAGTTTTTAAGAAATGTAGGCATTACAATGCAAAAAGAGAAGAATGCACGTTTAAGTTAATATGCTGTAGTCTTGGGTTGTTGATATTGGAGATGAGGTGTAAAAGTGCACAGATTGTAATGTGTGTAGAGCTGATGCATTTTCTCTTACTTTTGCAGACGTGAATGTCTGGATTAAGGCCATTGGCTTAATCTAACAATTTGTGCGTAAGCAAGTAAATAAGAGAACACTGAATGTAATTGAGTTTTTCTTTTAGCAAATAAATGTTCAGTGTGAGTTCAGAAATCTGCAACAAAGGGCTGCTGTATATTTTGTTTTATTTCCATGGAGACCAGTTGACTACTACAGGGGCAAGGCAATACAAGTAAAATCAATTTAAGGCTAAAAATTGATGCTTTTGAACCCATATAAGCTGTTTTTCACACCTGGGAGAGGAATGAAGATAAGAACAGACAGTAATTCATGTAAGTAGGAGCAATAGTGTACAATATGCAGCCAGTCATGGATAACCTTAATTTTAGGTTAGGTAATGCCTGTGAATGCAGCAGTTGGCTTGGGGCAATGTTCCTATCAGGAGGGTTAAACTTAATTATTGGAAGATGTACATAGTTTTGTGTGCAAGTTTTAAGTTAATAGGTTAGTGACATAAGTTCAATTGGAGATGAGAAGAAACTGTTGTATAAAGGATCAACCTGCCAAACATTAGGTTATCTGCCCAAAGGCATTTATAAGCCTAGCCGGAATGTGTTGGCTTTCACCGCACCCTTAGATTAGTTCCCTGTGCCTCTGTCCAGCAGAGCCACTGAAGTGATCCCCGGGGTAAACTTCCTGTTTCCCATCCTCTCGTCAAGGTTTCTCTTGAGTGTTAGTGAGGAGCTCTGCCTAATGTAGATTGGAATCTTGTCCCAGAGCATGGGAAGTCTCTGGGACAGGAATCTATCCTTCCAGCATGTCCTATTTATTCTTGTGGTGAGGTTTAGATCCCTAGAATGTGTGGCTCGAGGGGATATGGTTTTCTTTAGTTGGAGCATGTCTGTCAGTTCTAGGTTGGACATGGCCTTGTATGTCAGACAGCAATCACCTCTGAGTAGGTGGTATGGAACTGAGTACAGCTGGAGTTTCTTCAGTTGAGCTGCATAGGTCATCTGTTTGAGGCCAGTGATCCTCTTGATGAGGTACTTCTGTGGTCTTTGGTATGGAAGATGTGAATTCAGTAGTAAGAACTCTTGAGAGAATGTAAATATTCTAAAAGATACCATAACTGGACTTAGACACGCATTGTATTTCACTGGAAAGTGTGCTTAATTGAAAGCTTTGACACATCCAGTAACTATTTCAGATTATGTGCCAATAACAACTAAGTTAAAAATGCATTACAAATGAGATGCTGGTGCTTTCCTAACTACCTGTTAGAATGAGAGGAATTTATGGAATGGATAGTGGATATTATTCAAAAGTTATTAGGGAAGATAGAAATTTGTTGAGAAGTTGTAACTAGTGAGTGGGATAAAATGAAAGTGGACTTTAAAAGTAGGGTAGAAATAAAAGAAAAAGAGAAATGTTTAAGAAGTAACAGGAATTATTTAGAGGGGTTGATAAAGGTTAAAGTATTGCAGAATAAGAGAAATCTCAAAGCCGAACAAGAAGCGGCACAACTGCAGAGTGCTAAAGAGAAAATGGAGTATCTGGATAATATGTATGAGTTTAGAAAGTTTGCTGTTAAGAACTATTTTTGATAATGACTGCAGTGCTCAAACTTTTTAGGACAATGACTTAGACTATTGAAAGTAGGAAGGGTTGTTGCCAAACTTAGGGAGCCTATAACAAGAAAAATAACCGGAGATCCTGTAGAAGGGGGTCTATAGCACATAGTTGAAGTTCCATAACTCCGAACACCTAATGGTTACAAAACTTCGACTACGGAAAAAAAAAAGGACAACAAAATAAATTGTAAGCAGATACTCCTTCATTTTCTCTTTAGCACTCTGGAGTTTTGCCGCTGCTGCTTCTGCTTTGAGATTCCTCTTTTCTGTGGGTCACAATAGATTGCAACAAAGATAATGGCCATTTTTGGACAGATTGCCTCTTTCAAATTAAAACAGTTGAGGAGTTGTCCAAGGATATATGTTTTAGTGCCCATTCTGGGGATGCCTGGCCTATTTTGACCCATTTTCTGTAATACCTCCACCACTACCCGTATTTCTTTTTCAGTTAACCCAAATATTACAAGATGGTTTTATAATTTCTGTCATTAGCACAGTTCATGTTGCTTTGAAGGTTATCATCCTGTAAACATAGATGTATTTGTACTTCAGTACCTCAAGAAAGATTGGAAGGCCTATCACCAAAAATATAAAAAAAATTGAAACAAACTTGCATCTATTGGCAGTTAATATTTAATGGTACAAAGCAGCTTTCTAGAAAACATGGTGGTGTATTTTGTTCCAAGCAATATACTTCTGTTGTGGCTTGTTTCCAAGAAATGCTGACCCTCAGTTAGATGGAGTAAATTTGTATTTTCCCCTATATATCCTGATATTCTTTTGACCAGGATTTTTGTACTGGTGTGACATTCTGGGATCCAGAATGGCATACTTTCACTGTTTTGATGCTTGTCTGAGTTACGTTCTGTTTGTCAAAGTTCTACTGCAATATTTTGAAGGGTCTGTATTAGAACATCGAAGTTTCAAAACTTCGAATGTTCTGATATCGAACCCTATTTAACGAAAGCTGAAAATATCAAAGCAACAGAAAACCAAATTTTTTCCTAGGGAAAGAATTTGCTTGTCTGTTTCTGTTGCTTAGGTATTTTCAGTGCTGTGGTGGAAAGTTACAGGTCGGGTTCAGGTAAGTGTGCGATTGAGTGCGGGTTAGGTATGTGTGTGATTGTGTGGATGTGAGGGTTAGGGCGCGGGTTAGGTATGTGTGCGATTGTGTGGGTTAGGGCAGGTTAGGTGAGTTAGGGTTAGGGCGCGGGTCAGGTAAGTGTGCGATTGTGTGGACATGAGGGTTAGAGCGGGGTAGGTGAGTTTAGGGTTAGGGTGCGGGTGAGGTGAGTGTGCGATAGTGACGGACCTTAGGGTTTGGGTTAAGGTAAGTGGATAGTTAGTGGTGTGTGTATAGTTTAATGTAGGGTTAGGTGTAAGATTTTAGGTGTATGTGTGTGGATTGCTGTTTGGTGTGCTTGTGTTGTGTGTGTGTGTTTTGGAACAGCATATTTTTTCCGTAGGAAAAAATTCACTGTTCTGTATGTTCGATGTTTTCAGCTTTTGCTGAATAGGGTTTGATATTAGAACATCCAACGTTTTGAATCTTCTATGTTCTAATATAAACCCTATGTTGAATTGTGCAAACTAGCAGTGCAGTTTCACAAGATTTTATTCACTGATATGACTGCTGAATTCATGTACAATTAAATTTGGAGGGCTGGGGTGGTCAGCTCCACCAACTGGTAGGTATATGTGGACTTGCTCCCTTGCAAAAAAAAAGAAACAGTTTATGGTTTTTAAGTGAAAATTTTCAGAACTGATCTTTTGTAGAAACATAAATTGAAAGATGACATTGTGACTAAATGTAAGCAAACTTTGTAACTACTGTCTTACATTGGAGAGTTTATGAATTGTAAAATTGGATGACACCTGTACCTTATCCATAATGATGAAAGTGTATTGTTTATAGACTAGCACTTGCCTTGCTGTTGACTTTTCTTTTCTCTATATTAGTCTTAAATGTGCTAACATCAGTTTTTCTAAATGGCTGTTTGGTTGCTAGTCTTTTGTGCGATTTATGAAAATCCATGGGATTTGATGAGTTGTAAAGGGATGTTCAATGCAGCAAGTATCCATGAGTTATTCCTGCAAGTTTGACATTTATTAGAAGTCCCTGTAAGACTGAGGTTGATTTTTTTTTGTCTCCATTAACCTTGTACATTCATATCAAAATATATTAACTGGATTTTGATTTTCGGATTATTTAGCATTATTATTGCAATTGAACGCTTTGTCTAGTAAATAAGATCATTTTATTTGTAGGTTAGCTAGTGCTTTTCTTTTCAATGATGCATATAAATTTTATTTTGACCAGCTGTGGAATTTAACTTGAGCATATGCACCCAATTTATTGTAGTTGGCTGACACAGCAAAACACTTTAAGTGGCTGCTGAAAGATTATCTGTATATTAAAAGGTTAGAATTTATGGGCCTGATTCCAAACATCTTGCTGTTAGTGTAAGTTAATAATGCCAATGTAACCCTGCTCCGATTCCAAGAGCTTGCTCTTGGCACTGAGTGACCTAATCAGATGTAAGCCTACTTTATAGGTAATATTATGCCTTAGACTGGATTAAGTGTCTTACAGTGAGAATATGTTTTTTGGAATTGGAGCAGACTTATACCCAAGTAAGTCACTTGCCCCATTAGAAAGTCTTTTGGAATCTGGCCCTAGATGTACTCGTATGAAGGAAATTCGTAGTATTTCTTCTGTAGGTTATACATTAGAAAGTGATTTTTTTCCATTTCTCAGGAAATGGAATATGTTTTTTTCTTTTCATAGGAAAAGAATGTGGCAAGTATATAAAAGCAGCAGCTGTAGGCAAAAAGTTTTTTTCTTAATGCTGGAGGAACTAATGTTTCCCCATTATGTGAAATAATTTCAGCAGTTTCCTCCTTTCTGAGCAGGAAGTTTTAAGATCCTAAATTGGCTTCAGTTTTCTTTTATTGCAACAGACTCTCCTTCACTTGCATAAGTTGCTGAATGTAAGGAACAAATAGAAGTGGTATCTGTACTTTACCTGGTTGGGATAGTTAACATCTGTACTTCACCTGATGGAATGTTATTTCTGTTTTTGTTTACTTCTTCTGACACTCAACTTTGGGTGCTTACTGTGTTCAGAATGCCTGCAAAATTCCTGTGTTTCCCGGTATAAATATGTTGGTGTTACTGCATTTACTAAGAAGAAAGAGTATCATAAATTTTTCATTGATGTCCCATTGCTATGATTAGTCTGGAATGAAGATCATTAATTCATGTTGTCCTTTATAGATTGTCCTTTTCCTCTCTTCTTTTTCTTTTATTTCTGAAAGTTCATTGTTTAGTTTTTAAACATGGCATCTGCGTTTTAATGGTGGGTCATGGAATATGTTGCTGAAATTGACAATAAAAATTGAGGAATGTTACTAAGACAGATCTAAGTAAGGCTTACATTCCTGTTCTGTGTAAAGCATTATTTTTAGAACTGTTTGACTCGACTTTGTCTAGTTATTTGGTATCTTGGGTTGTATATTTACATGAATTCATTTGTTCATCATATTGATTGTCCAGGTGAAGTGTGTTGTACTTTAAAGGATTTTAAACAAGCATGTCCACTTGGTTCTTTTTTGTTTGCCATTTGTATGAGTAAGGTGATATGTGAAACGGTTAAAAACGACATACCCATTGTCATCATAGTATAGTTCTTCTTCTGCACTATCTTTTTCCTTCTTGTACTAAAGATTTAATTCTTGTTACAACTCACTTCTCCTTAATGTCTCTGTTTTATTCTCAGCATACAAAAGCTTTGAGGTTTGGTTTACTAATTAACACTTTTAAAAGTGGAGGATGGAAGCACTTAAATCTTTATTGGGAATGTCTGTATCCATGGATCTTATTGCTGTCTTATTAGCTGTTTTTTGGGGGAATACCATACTATCGTTCAGTTGAAATTGTGTTTAGTCAAAATGAAGTGTCATGGAAGTGGTCTTACTTTCATTTGGCTTGTAGTAACAATATCTCTTGCCAGAATCTTTGAAGAAAACGTTGTTAGAGTTATATTTTAGTGCTAATGTTTTAGAGGATTTGGCTGTCAATGTATCTGATCAAGGAGTGTGTGGTATATCCAATGGAAAAATTTGAAATGTCAATGTTGAAATCTTTTGTCTGATTACTGCAAAGTGTTGCAGTCACCACAAACTGAAACATTGTAAAAGGTGGAGATTTACCCATAGAGTGTGAGAATGTTCTGCATTGTAGAGGAAGATTTTAAAACATAAATTTGTGTACGATGCTGTTAGTATTCCAAGAAGACAGTTGTATATTTTTGTATTAATTCAACTTTTCTTTGCGAGGTGGCAGGAGTTGCAAACTTTATTACACACCTCTTTTACACCGTCAGTTGTTACATACATAAGCAATTGTAGGATTTTGTTGGACATTTGATTCAGAGTGTTGACCTTTCAAGGGTAGAATGCAATATAACCAAAAGTAAGAGTATGAAAATGCTAGTTGTTCTTTGGTTGAAAAACTAAACTGGCAACAGGTTTTTGTTAAATACCACATTATTTCTTCTGTTGGAAACCCATTTTTCTTTCCCAGTTTGCATAAAGTCATCCTATTTGTTATATTTCTTGCAGAACATTACAGTCATAAGATGTATGTCTTATTTGTATAACTGAACAGAAAGTATGAGAATATTGCCATTCCTTTTTTTTTTTTTTTTGCATAACTCTGATGTAAAACCTTATAAATGGAAGTTTATTATTGTTGGGCTGGTGATGTGTTTGATTTGTAATTGTGTTTTTTATTGAATAAGAAAATTCTCGTACTCTTCTGATAGGGGGTTTTGAGATTATTAATATAGCTTGAACTGTGGCAGATGTGACCGTGGTTTAACTCATTCAAGCCTGTAACACCTTTTTGTATATTTTCTGTTAACACCTATAGCTCCTTATGGCATCCATATCTTTTTGTAGGTCGGGCTTTTTTAGGTGTTTAACTTAACAGCTAATAATAGGCTGTATTAGAAAGAGCAAGGACGTATTAACAGAATTACACTAAGATTGTTAATCTATGAAGCCTTATTAGAGAAATTAATGGTTGTTTGCCACTTATTCATTGTTTCATATTTCTTTAAGTGACTTGCACTTGAGTGTTTTGGTGTAAAATGCCATGATGGGAGGCAGGAACTTTTATTATATCACACTGTACTGGGAGATATCGCCAGCTTTTTATTAGCAATTATGAAAATAAGCAATATTTCCACATGTACTTAATACTTCAAAATCAAGTGACTTGCAAACAATTGCATGGCATCAGTTGAAACCTTAGATGTTGAAGAAAATTGTAAGTTGCGGATCTTGAGAAATATTTAGTTTTGTTTGTTTCACCAAGTATACAATTAAGAATATGATTTCCTATTTCAGTAAATATAGGTTCATAAGTATACACTGGGCTAATGACCACAAGGGCCCTTACAAGCCTAGCCAAGCTTCGCAAATGTATCCAGAAATTTTTTTGTGCCCTAGAGGTTATATTTAAGGGTATATTTTACTATTTATGTATAAGCTATATCATGATTGGCCAAGAATTTACAGGCGGTCTCTGGCCATTACAGACATAGGTGCCGGACACTGGTCCAGCTTACACTTGAATATGATTAGGAAAGGGTTCTGCTTCAAATGAATGGAAAGCCAATTCCAGAGAAGGAATATTCTATGAGGCACATAACTGTTTCTCCAAGAAGTCCTATTTGTCGCAGGCAAGATTTAAGTCAATGAATCAAGTAATTTTGATGCTATTTGTCTTGTGGATTTGCAAAAGTTCCATCAATGTGGGATCCAAGGATAACTCGTATACCAGGCATACATCATCCCTCAGCAGTCTGTAGGAGACAAAAGTATAGAGAGTGAACTTTTTTTAAACAAGAAATGTCTGTATTAAATAATCACTTATGACATAGGCAGTCATACATTTATATACATGAAAGCAAACCATATTGACATAATCATAGTTGCAAACATTATACATCACTTATAATCTACCCAGTCATTATTAGTCAAACATTACATAGCTCATTTAAATCCTGCTGCCTTTTAAACCTCATTCCTCCCCTGTATGTGGTGTTCCCACAATTTTCATTCTTTTCTATGTAATTTGCTCCTACCTTTTTCTAAAGATCCCAATTCCAGTTGATTTTTCTCTGTTACTACATTCACTACTTCTGGTACAGTTGATTTAGACTTTGATTTCCATTTTCTAGTAATTGCTTTTTGGCAGCCACCATAATTAGACTCCTCAAGGCCTTCTTATGTCTAGGCAATTCCGATTCTGTATCATTGCTTAGAAAAAGCATTCCCCTAGATACATCAGTTAGCTCACCCAGTATCTCTGACAGAGTAGTCTGCAGAGAATCCTTGAAGTCAGACAACTCATTGCACTCCCGGAAAATATCTTCCCAATTACCATCACACCTTCAACATTGGCTCTATACCTGAGGAAAAATTCTGTAGTCTACTTGGGGTATAAAAATACCAATGTAAACATTTCCAAGCAAAAATCATAAATCTGCTAGATTTTGTTGCATATTTAGGAGACGTACATTTATCCCCCACTGTTTCTTTAATTGCCTATCCAGTCTCGCTTCCCAATCCTTTCTGACCTCCTCTGATTGATTCTTGTAGTTGTCATGCAATATTTTATACACTCTAATTATTCCTTTAACAGCAGCTGCTGATGTTCTTCATGTTTCACTGTTGAAATTGATCATTTTGTCTTTATACTGTGGTATCATTCTTGGTGAGGGTAAGATGCTACTCAAGGTCAGAGTCATACCGGCCTGGGCCACATGATCAGAGAGCTCCTCTATGTCTCTCCATGTAATCCAGGGAGGTACATCTCGGGTCATTCACACCAGCATGGACAATGACGGAGTCATATTTGTACTTGCTTTGGAGTGACCCGAGTGCTTGTGTTATGTGGCGGATCCTGGCACCCGACAGGCAGCTTACAGTGACCTTCTCCTTGTTCAGCCTGGTGAGAGGGACGTCAGTGTGTCTGACAATAATCACCTATTACAAGTGTATTAGGTGTATTGATTAGCCTTAAGGGCTGTGACTGTGTGACACACTGACTTTGTGATCTGTGTGATACGTGGGTATTGTGGGGTAGCAGTTGCTTGGATGTCTGCTTTGGAGGTCTCTGTTGCTTGGGCAGATTTTTATTTAGAGCCTTCGAGTATGTTTTTGTGTGTTTGTGTTTGGTTTGCTGTTGCAATAGGTCTATGTGAGACTGGATTTGTGTTGTGTGTGATTACCTTCTCCTTCAGACTGACTGTGCCAATACTATGTTGAGAGAGCTCAGCCTCCAGTTTGGCTATATAGTTGCATCTCTCACATATATTTGAGCTTGTTGGGAAGAGGAGAGGGTGGTCTGTGTACAATAAGGCAGTTGTAACATTGCCTCAAGATTCCCATATTCACCAGCTGGACTGGAGAGTAAACCTGAAACTGACCTTTGGACATGCCAGAATAGTATAAGGAATTACTTTTTGACTCGAGGCTCTCCTCAGTGTGGAGAATATCGATATCTGTGCAGTAACAGAAACCTGGTTCAAGGCTCCCGAGAGCACCCCAGCACTACCAGGCTGTACCTCATACCATGCTTTTCGCCCCCAAAACTCGGACCGAACCACAAGAGGAGGGGGGAGTATCCATATTCCTCAAAGATACCCATACCTCCAGGCTAGTGGCACTGCACGAAGCATCTGAGACAATCCATGTGCAACTAACAGTGGGCAAAACTGCCTTCCAGTTTGTAGCCTGCTACAGACCACCCTCCCAAACTCAGGAACCCCACTCGGCTTTCCTGAAGACACTGGAGAATATGAAGGTCTCTCCAAACACCATTATATTGGGTGACTTTAACTACCCAAACATAGACTGGGAGCACTACTCAAGCCCCAACACCTTAGCCCAATGGTTCCTAGAATTTATAAACTCAAATGCTATGGAACAACTGGTCACCACTCCCACAAGAGGGGAAAACATATTGGACCTGATCATCACCAACATGGGGACTCTATGTTCCATACCAGAGGTATACCCCTCATTGGTAAGATCTGACCATAAATTAATCACTATGGACATCCATATCCTGTCCCCACCCCCAGCAAATGAAACCACAATCAAAAACTTCTCAAAAGCAAACTTCCCACTTCTCAAAACTGAGGTGGAATCCTTCAAAGCCCCAGGGCCAGTGGAAAATACGGCCCAAACCGCAGAATCCTTTACAAATGCATTCTATGGATACCTACAAGAATGCATGGATCGTGCTATCCCAAATAAAGCCAAGACACACTCCTCCAAAGGCAGGAGACCTGTCTGGTGTACCCCAGCCATAAATAAGCTGTACAACAGAAGGAGGAAGCTACTACATGACAGAGCAAAATCCCTGAAAGGTAAGGCAACTCTGATTAGTACTAACAAGAAACTACGATCCCTCATAAAATCATCTAAGGCTAGCTTCGAAATAAAAATTGCACAAGACGCTAAGGATAATCACAAGGCTTTCTTTAGTTATGTCAGAAACCTGGGTGGAAACTACCAGATATTCTCTGAGTTAGTGCAAAATGACAAAAAATACACTGAACCCACAGACATTGCCAACATCCTGGTAGACAGGTTCAGTGCAAACTCCCCCCCCCCCAAAAATGAGCAAATTACTATCCCAACAGAGTGTAGCCTCCCTGACATCACAGATGCACAGGTGAGAGCTGCCCTCTCCAAAGCAAAAAACACAGCATCAATGGGACCGGACGGTGTCCCGGGCTGCGTTTTACACGAGCTCCAAGAAGAACTGAACCCTCACTTAAAATCACTGTTCAGTCTCAGCCTTACAACAGGATATGTACCCAAAGAATGGTGTACAGCAACAGTGGTCCCACTCCATAAAGGTGGTGCCACAATGGACCCCGGAAACTATCGCCGTATAAGCCTAACTAGCCTGGTCTGCAAAGCTATGGAGCGTATCATCATGGAACTCATAAACAAAGACATTGGGAACCTCCAAACACTGGATCCTACCCAATTCGGCTTTAAGGGCAGATCTTGCCTCTTGAACCTGGTCAGTTTCTTTGAAACAGTCACCAAGGCCATAGACGAAGGGAAGGTAGTCCACACAGCCTACCTTGACCTTGCAAAAGCCTTCGACACAATACCCCCACGCGGGCATCATATATAAGCTCACCAGCTTAAATATCAACCCCTATGTCACAAGATGGGTTGCAGACTGGCTTGGGGATAGAACCCACATGGTCAGAATTGCAGGTGCCATGTCAGACTCTAAACCAGTTACAAGTGGCGTCACACAAGGCTTAGTCCTGGGACCTCTCTTGTTCGGTATATATTTCTCTGAGGTACAGGCTAACACAGGAGGACTATGGCTGACAAAGTTTGCAGATGACTGCAAACTGGGGGCCATAATCGACTCGCCGGCTGACACAAGCATCTTCCAAAAAGGTCTCACAGAGACGGGTAACTGGTGCCAGAGCCATGGCCTAAAGCTAAATGCCAAAAAGTGCATAGTCATCCCCTTTGGGAAAAACAAAGTGCCCACAAATTACCACATAGGTGGTAATCCATTAAGTATGGAAGAATTAGGGATTTGGGGACCCAAGTAGATTGCAATCTCTCCTTTGACAATCACATTGCCAAAGTGGTTAGAAAGACATTCTATATAGCCCACCTTATCATGAAGGGGTTCACATCTAGATCAAGAGAGGTCATTGTGCCCCTCTACTCATCACTCATCAGGCCCATAATTGAATACAATGCCCCATTTGGGATCTAGCTTACCTGACACCTGCTACAACTAGAAAGACCCCAAAAGTACCTCACCAAGAGGTTCAAGGGACTCAAATAGATGCCCTACGCAGTTAGGCTAAAGAAACTCCAGCTCTACTCAGTTGCTTACCGCCTACTCAGAGGCGGTTTGTGCCTGACTTATAAAGCCATGTCCAACCCAGAATTAATGGACATGCTCCTCCTCAAGAAATCCAAATCCATCAGAACTATATGCTCCAGTGACTTAAACCTCAGCACAGAAATAAATAGAACATGCTGGAGGGACAGATTCATATCCCAGAGGCTCCCCTCACTCTGCAACAAAATCTCAGTCCATGTCAGACAGAGCCCCTCAATGACCCTCTTCAAGAAGAATCTTGACGTTTGGATGGGAGATCGTAAATTTACCCCTGGGATCTCTTCTGTGTCACTGCTAGACAGAGGCACGGTAAACTAACCTTAAATGGGCTATCTTCTGTGACCTACTATACAGAGGCACAGTCAACTAATCTAAGAAGGGTGGTGAAAGCCAAACACACTCTGGCTAGGCTTGTAAATGCCCTAGGGCAGATAGCCTAGTATCAACCTATGAACCTATCACACTTGGGTTATCGGGCTGCAGGTAGCGCTCAGTCGGCCCGAATACCAGAGATTTAGTATTTCTGCTTCGGATACTGTCGCTCCAGGACTGACGTCAGGTTGTTAGGGGTATGAAAACAGGCAGCCAATGCCATTACATCTGTCTTTCTTGCCAAGGAGCCCGTAGCAGAAGCAGTTCGCAAGTGCTGATCAGCTGCTGCCGGAGTTTTCATTTACTAATTGAATCATCCTGAAGTCTTCTAAAGTTAAGTACCGTGTTGGGGATCCTTTTGTCTTGCTCTAACCGATGTCAGAAAAAGTTAATTGTCTTGCCTGTGTAAAGCAGATACCACACCGAGATTTTCATTCTTACTGCGTCACCTGTCTAGGCCTGGACCACAACGTATCTCACTGTCGGTTTTGTGCCTTGTTCAACACCCGAACCATTCATTGTTGGGCCCTTATTGTCACTAAATACTTTCGTTCTCTATCTCCATATTCTATAATGGCTTCAGTAAGCCATCCGACTACTGATATTCTGAAAAAACGTAAGGATAAAGACAGAGAGACCACCGCACAGTTTCAAAGCTGCCGATGACGCTTCCATTAAGCTAGTCGCCGGTACTCAGTGAGGCGCTTTCACAGCCCCTGATGCGCGCTTCAGTGGATTCACAGGCCACTACCGAGACCCACTCGGAGTCTGCGTGAGTATGCCGCGAGACTCTTCTAAGACTATGGAACCGGTGGATGCCTCTACCTTGGATGGGTCCGGAGCTGCTGAGCAGGCACCGGCTTGTGAAGAAGTTCTTCGTTCTACCGATGTTCATCACAAACCGACTACTTCAGTTCTGTCTAAAACTACCGAATTTCTAAGGCCAAGAGTATGCGCTACGCCTAGAAAACCGACGACCAAAGCGCATTCACCTGCTCCCTTGCCACAAAATAAAATGCTTAGAATGGCAGAAGACCTTATGCTGATTAGGGAAAGTCAGCCTTCCCCTCATAAGAGAAAAAGGGACCAGTCCCCAGCAGCTTCAACAGACCAAGAGTCAGACAACTCTGAAGTTTCTGATTATGAAGGCATGTCCTTATCTGCTTATGAGGATTCTGATGCAGAGAAATCTATTCCCTCTGTCTCTCCTCTAGAGGATTTCTCTTTTGTTGAAACCTTACATACTTTAAAAGAGCATTTCCACTGGGAATGCCAAGACTATCCTCAGTCCAAAAGAAGACTCAGAGAATTTCTAGACTTGCCGCAACACAGGCCTTTAGCAATACCACCAGTCCTGGAAGTTATTGATGTCTTTATGGAATCCAGTCTTACTCCTGATACTTTTCCTCCTCACCCTAGTAAACCAGACTGGTACTACAGAGTACCAGACTCTCACAAATTTCTTTTCAGAAATCCTACTGCTGACCCAGAGATCATTTCCCCAGGGCCTAAAGGTATCAAGGCAACTATAGCTAAGAATCCCACCCCTTTGGACAGGGATTCCAGAGCTTTGGACAGATGGGGTAAGAAAGTATATACCTCTGCAACTCTTGCCATTAGGGCTTTGAATTGTCCGTTTCACATGATGAAGTACCAACAATGTATTATGGAACTTGCTAAGCAAAAAATAGCTACCTTTACAGACTGTGCAGAAAATAAAGAATTGCAAGGGCTTATGCATTCTGCAAGCCAAGTCAGCAAGCATACATTGCAGTGTGGCTTTGATACCCTAGAAGCATCTTGCAGGGCTGCAGTCGCTGGTTCTGTACTGAGAAGGCATGCTTGGCTTAAGGAACAGACCTTGCCAGATCATGTCAAATCCATTTTACTAGATGCTCCTTTGAACAAGGACAATCTGTTAGGCACCATAGCAGAACAGGTTCTTAAAAATATGGAAGAAAAAGCTAAATCTATGCAGACAGTCAAAGAATTCTTACAAGTACAGCCTCCTAGATTCAGTAGGCATTGCCCCTTGAAACATTGGTCCTTTCCAGCCCCCTCAAGGTCATCTCAAACTAGACCCAGGAGAAACAACCCCCCCCCCCCCCCAGACTACAGTCTCAGGGTATGCAGAGATATAAGCAATGGAGTGCTTCCACCTCTAAAGCAGGGAGTGCTAAACCACCCCTTTATGGAAAGAATTCCCAATGACTTCTCAACTCCAACCCCCCTCCTCTGCCCAACTGTTTGGGCCCCTAGGAGGAAATCTTGCCCTTCATGCAAAAAACTGGATTCCCATCACCAAAGACTGATGGGTCCTCAACATTGTATCCCAAGGGTACAAATTTTACTTCCACTCACTGCCAACCACAAAAGGGTTCCCAGACCTCCCTCTAAACCAGTGGTCAGAGGCTCAAGACCAAGTCCAATCCCTGCTCTCTCTAAGGGTAATTCAACTAGTTCCTGTGGAACAGATAGGTCAAGGATTCTATTCCAGACTTTTCCTGGTGCCCAGAAAAGATGGCACTTGTCGCCCAATCCGAGATCTTTCAATTCTCAACACCTTCCTGGTGGTACCAAAATTCAAAATGCTCACCCTGCAGCAGCTTCTACCCATGCTAGCCAAATATGCCTGGTTAGTCACCCTAGACTTAAAAGAAGCCTATCTGCACATCCCTATAAGGGAGTCATGCAGAAAATATCTACGCTTCAGGTCAGGATCTATGCATTATCAGTTTTCTGCACTTCCCTTTGGCTTATCCACTGCTCCCAGAGTATTCACAAAATGCATGACTCCAGCCATTGCTTACTGCAGACAGAGAAATATTCAAATTTACCCATACTTAGACAACTGCCTGATTCAGGCAGGCAGTCAGGAAATGCTGTTGCAGCACCTGACATTTGTAAAAAAACCTACTAACCTCCCTGGGGTACACCATCAACGAAAATAAATCAAAACTAGTCCCCAGTCAAAACATTGTATTCCTGGGAGCAATCTTGGACACAGCATCCCAGATGGCATTCCTTACTCCAGAAAAGCAAGCCTATCTGACAGGCTGTTTTACTCAAATGGCCACCAGAACCCTGCTATCTGCAAGGAAAATCCTGCAGGCGCTAGGGTTCATGGCCACATGCATCCTACTAATTCCATAATGCCAGACTGCATATGAGGAAACTTCAATGGTACTTGAAAAGTCTTTGGTGCCAACATTCTCAGGACCTGGAAACTGTCATTCCCATAATTCCCTGTCTAAGGACAGAGTTTCTTTGGTGGGCAGCAGAATGCAACCGCAACAAGGGACTGCCCTTTACCCAACCCTACGCCACCCAGACCTTAACCACAGATGCATCAGACTATGCCTGGGGGTCACACATGGACGGAATATGTATTCAGGACCACAGAAGCCAAGTCAAATTCATCTGCACATCAACCAAAAAGAGATGCTAGCTGTACAGCATTCTCCGACAGCTTTTAGATCCCTACTGTCACCAAGACACGTGCTAATAAAAACAGGCACCACCACAGTTTTGTGGTACATCAACAAGCGGGGGGGACACCCACTCTTACCCACTCTGCAGGCTAGCCATGGCCCTGTGGAACATGGCCTTGGACATGCAGGTACATCCGCAAGCTCAATTCCTGCCAGGCAAACAAAACTCACTGGCAGACGACTTAAGCAGAAATCTCCTAGACCTACACAATTGGCAATTAGAGCCTAGCACCTTCAACCTTCTGATTCAGAAATGGGGGACACCAGAGGTGGATCTCTTTGCCTCCCTCTGTAATCACCAGCTCAGAAGATTCTGCACCAGGACACCTCACAGCAGGGCCTGGAAAGTGGATACCCTATCCTTCCAGTGGGTAAATCTCTTAATTTATGCCTTTCCCCCTCCACCTCTCCTCTCGAGTATTGCTCAAGATAAGACAGGACAGACTAAGGACAATTCTGATTGCCCCGGACTGGCCACGTCAACACTGGTACCCACCCACTCCTGTGAAGCCCGTCACCGGTGCCACCCTGGCACCTACACCAGAATCCAACCCTGCTCTCTCAGCAGGGGGGACAGATCTTGCATCTGCAACTGCAAACCCTAAATCTTGCAGCTTGGCTTATTCCTTGAATTCTCCCCCAGAAACCATCCTAAGCAAGCAGGTGCTGGACATCATCCTTGAATCCAGAAGACCCAGTACAAGGAAATCCTATGCTGATAAGTGGAAAAGGTACTGCTCCTGGATTCACTCTAAAGGAGAGGATACAACTCTGCCCTCCCTGCCTCTAATCCTGGATTACCTAGCAGATCTACTCTGCAGAGGCCTATCCTTCTCCTCCATTAAGATCCATGCCTCTGCCATTTTGGCTCATTACAACACTGAGCCCACCTCTCTTCTCTCACCCTCTTATCAAACAGTTCTTGAGAGGGGCAAACAACGCAAGGCCACCAAGGAGAGCATGCATCCCTGCTTGGGACCTTAACTTTGTACTGGAAAAGCTCACGCTACCTCCTTTTGAGCCTGCAGCATCAGCAGAGTTAAAATTCCTCTCTTGGAAAACAGCCTTGCTTATCATTTCAGCTAGAAAGAGTGTCTGAGCTACAAGCACTGATGACTGTGGAACCCTTCATTATTTTCCATGCTGACAGGGTCTCCCTCAGGACTAACCCTTCCTTTATGCATAAAGTGTTGTCCAGTGTGGCTCTCAAACAAATCTATCCATTTGCATACCTTCTTCTCTAATCCTCAAAATAAAGGGGAAAGGATCCTGCACTCCTTGGACGTGCACAGACAGCTCAGATTCTACCTTGATAGGACTAAGCCCTTCAGAAAATCTGACTAGTTACTAGTCAATTTTTGCAACAGGGGGCAGAGGGCAAGGCCATTTCACAGCTAACAGTTTTTCCAAATGGATAGCACATTGCATCCATTTCTGCTAAAAGCACCATGGGAAACCAACCCCTCAGGGGGTAGGAACCCATTCCACTATGGCAACTTCTACCTCTACAGCGTTCCTCAGTGGAGTCCCTACCAGGGACATCCTGGAAGCTGCTACCTGAAGTTCTGTACACACCTTCACCAAGCATTACCGCCTGCCTATCTTTTCTAAATCTAAGGCAGGTTTTGCAACAGCAGTCCTGCAAGGGATTCTAGCCAGCCCTAACTCTCCTTGACTTGCCTCCACCCTTCAGCTTTGGGAATGTACCCAAGTGCGATGACTGCAGCAGTGAAACACGAACAACATAGTACAGTTGTGTACACTTAGCATAAATGTAGATGTTCAAGTGTATTCACTGTTGCAGTCCTGGTTTCTCTCCCTCCAGCCCCCTGGTTTTCTCTCTATTTCTGTCTCTAAACTCTCTATGCCTTTTACTAACCCCCCCCCCTTTTCAGGGGTATATTGGTATTTACGTTTTCCTGGTGGTGTTTTCCCCCACCATAACTTAGCTCCCTATTGGGGGGCTCCTGACATTTGGGGCAAGAAAGATTGATGTAATGGCGTCGGCTGCCTGTTTGTATACCCCTGACGACCTGACGTCAATCCTGGTGTGACAACATCCAACGCAGAAATACTAAGTCTGTGGTGTTCGGGCCTACTGAGGGCTACCTGCAGGCAGATAACCCATGTATGATGACTGCATCAGTGAATACACTCTAACATCTACATTTATGGTAAGTGTACACAGCTGTACTTTCTAGGTTCTTCTGAAAACTCTACCAGTGATGGTCTTTTATTTTGGACCCCCCCATTTCTTTCTCTTTGCCTATACTGTGATATCAATCCTTGATAGGGAAGGCAATCTCTATCTAACCTGCAGTCCAAATAAATTCTTGGTGTCTTCCCATTCTATTACCTTTCCTTCTCTAGTTATTTGCCCCCAATAAATTGGTTCCTTTGCCATTTTACTCCAATAAATTTCAGCCCCCTCTTGCCTGTTGTCTGTATCCTTAACTGCAGTCATCCCTATCAGCAGAATCTCTTCTCCATTCCCATATTGGCTTAGTTCTTAGAATACTTTCTGCTGCTTTATGAATATAATATTCTGTGTGATTGTTATTCTCCTTAAAGATCTGCATCCAAAATCCCAGTCTCTCCTTGTTTCCTAAGCTCTCCACCTGTTTCATCATCACTTTCCACTTTGAATTATAGGTTTCTTCTTGTGCTATGCACAGCCTTAACTGTGTAGCTCTGAAATACCCCTTCAATTTGGGTTATCCCAATCCGCCTTGTTCTGTTGGAAGAATCAGCTTATCCCACTTGACTTCAGCTCTTTATTGCTGTCCACTTCTCCTCTGGTTGATAAAATTATGCCTGACCTATAAACATTTCATTTGCTTGTATCTTAATATCCATATCCATATAACAGAGCTTCTAATTTCACAGTTTTTGTATCGTCTTTTGTTTAGTCTCTTCCGCTATATCAACTGCCACACCAGAATCCTTTTTGATCCATACTTCAAAGTACTTCATTTTATCATGTCCCCATAAATATGGATATTGCTGAACCAGTTAGTGTATGGATACTTAATTTCCAGCTATTACCTTTATTTTAGCTTTATTACTTTTGTATACCGAAAGAGAAAGAGGTTGGCAAAGAAGAAGTGGGATTGTCAGAAAGATGAAGAAAGTAGACAGGAGTATAAGGAGATGAGGTGCATGGCAGAGAGAGAGGTGGCAAAGGCTAAGGATAAGGCATATGAAGAGTTGTATGAAAGGTTGGACACTAAAGAGGGAGAAAATGACCTGTACCGATTGGTTAAACAGAGGGACCGAGCTAGGAAAGATGTGCAGCAGGTAAAAGTGAATAAGGATAATGAGGGAAACATACTCACAAGCGAGGAGAGTGCGTTGAGCAGATGGAAAGAGTACTTTGAGGGGTTGATGAATGAAGAGAATGAGAGGGAGAGAAGGTTCGATGATGTGGGGATAGTGAATCATGAAGTGCAATGGATTAGCAAGGAGAAAGTAAAGATAGATATGGAGAGGATGAAGAATGGAAAGGCTGTTGGTCCAGATGACATACCAGTGGAAGCATGGAGGTGTCTAGGTGAAATGGCAGTGAAGTCTTTAACCAGATTGTTTAATGAAATTTTGGAAAGGGAGAGGATGCCTGAGGAATGGAGAAAGTGTTTTGGTACCGATTTTTAAGAGTAAGGGTGATGTGCAGAGCTGTAGTAATTAGAGGGATTAAATTGATCAGTCATAGCATGAAGTTATGGGAAAGAGTAGTGGAAGCTAGGTTAAGAAGGGACGTGATGATTAGTGATCAGCAGTATGGTTTCATGCCGTGAAGGAGCACTACAGATGCGATGTTTGTTCTGAGAGTGTTGATGGAAAAGTACAGAGAAGGTCAGGAGGAGTTGCTTTGTGTTTTTGTAGACTTAGAAAAAGCATATGACGGAGTGCCTGGAGAGGAATTGTGGTATTGTATGAGGAAGTCGAGAGTGTCAGAGAAGTATGCAAGAGTGGTACATGATATGTATGAGGGTAGTGTGACAGTGGTGATGTCTGTGGTGGGAGTGATGGATGCGTTTAAGGTGGAAGTGGGATTACATCAAGTATCAGCTCTGAGTCCTTTATTATTTGCAATGGTGATGGACAGGTTGACGGAGTAGATCAGACAGGAGTCCCCGTGGACTATGATGTTTGCAGATGACATTGTGATCTGTAGTGAAAGTAGTGAACAGGTGGAGGAGACCCTGGAGAGATGGAGATATGCTCTAGAGAGAAGAGGAACGAAGGTCAGCAGGACTAAGACAATATATATGTGTGTGAATGACGGGGAGGATAGAGGAATGGTGAGGATGCAAGGAGTCGAGGTGGCGAAGGTGGATGAGTTTAAATACTTGGGATCAATAGTTCAGAGTAATGGTGCGTGTGGAAGAGAGGTGAAGAAGAGAGTACAGGCAGGATGGAGTGGGTGGAGAAGTGTCAGGAGTGATTTGTGACAGACTAGTACCAGTAAGAGTGAAAGGGAAGGTCTACAAGAGGGTAGTTAGACCAGCTATGTTACATGGGTTGGAGACAGTGGCATTGACAAAAAGGCAGGAGTTAAGAGCTGGATGTGGCAGAGTTAAAGATGTTAAGATTTGCACTGGGTGTGACGAGGGTGGACAGGATTAGGAATAAGTATATTAGATGGTCAGCCCAGGTTATAAGGTTTGGAGACAAAGCTAGAGAGGCAAGATTACGTTGGTTTGGACATGTGCTGAGGAGGGATGCTGAGTATATTGGGAAAAAGATGCTAAGGATGAAGCTTACCAGGTAACAGGAAAAGAGGAAGGTCTAAGATAAGGTTTATGGATGTGATGAGGGAGGACATGCAGGTGGTGGTTGTGACAGAGCAAGATGCAGAGGACAGGAAGAAATGGAAATAGATGATCTGCTGTGGCGACCCCTAACGGGAACAACCAAAAGAAGAAGATGATAACTTTTGTATATCGAAAAGATGTGAAGCTGTCTCAAAATCTTCCACAACACTGAAATGTCCTTTTCTGGTGTGTTTAGGTATAAAATATTATCTGCAAAGATGTGGTAAAAGTGCCCAAAACGTAGCTAGTAATCCAAAATTAGGCACCAGAGACCAGCAGTTCCAACACACAAGTACCTTAAGTTTGTATCTGTATAATAAACTTTACCTGAATAGTTGTACTAATGTAACTTCCTGGAGCTTATCTCCCCGGGACTCTACTGAAAATGGACATGCATCCATTTAGACCATCCCGGTCAACAAATGTAAAATAAATTAAAAAAAAGTAATTTAATGCTCAAACACAGCAAAAGGAACACACACAAATATAAACGCTGATAAAAGCACTTTCCCTTACGTTTTTCGTCTCATAGAACTTCATCAGATGGGCAAAAACATCATAGTTACCTAGTTAAATAACTTTTCCTGTTTGAATAGACCAATGAAATCAGTGATTCAATTCGTTACCAAGATACAGAAAGAGTGAGAGAGAGTGGATTCTAAAACTACATGTGACAGTCTTACTAGACTAGCACCATCTGGTGGACAAATAGTAAAACACATGAAAATGTATATAAAATCAAGAATTCACTTAAATAAATCTCTTCCTGGGGGCTTTCCTGTGGATTGGTTATACATCACTATTTTTATCTCATCTCCTCCTATCCTAACTGCTAGTAATTGAGCTTCATCGACCTCTAAGCTTGGCATATTTAATTCTTCCATAAACATTTCCATTTGCACCTTTTCTTGATGTCCATATTTCTCTGCTTTATACAGACTCATAGAATTTTCACAGGATTTCTTGATACCTTGTTATAGGCGCTCTAAGCTTAGTGACAACCCTTTTCTATTTTCTGTTGCCTGAGTTGTTGTGCTAAATTTTTGAGCACTAGAGTTATCAAAAAACAGCTGCTTAACAGCAATCTTTCTAAACTCATGCATATTATTGAGGTACTCCCTTACTTTCTGTATAGCATTCTACAGTTGCTCCTACTCTTGATATTCTTCGTGTTTCACTGTTGAAGTCATCACATTTTGGTTATCCCTGCCAGGGTAGCTCTTGTTCTGTGAGATTCCCCCTATTCTGCATTACTTTAACATTTGTTAGTTCCTCTAAATAATTCTTGTTACTTCTAAACCACGTATGTCTATTTTATTTCCACCCTATTTTAAACTCATAAGGTTTATAAGAGGTTACTAGGCTTGTGGCCCTAGAGCCTTTACAAGCCTAGCCATGTTAATCCCAAGTATCCCCATTTGCTCTTTTTTTTGGGTAGTTCATAGAATGAATTAATGAACAGAGCGGGTCTGTGATGAACACTGCCTACTGCTGTCCATTAGGAATATGGGTGCCACCTCAGGGGGAAAATTGCGGTCTCCCATCCAATTGTCTAGGTTGCATTTCCACCCTATTTTTAAACTCCACTTTAATTTTATCCCACTCCCTAGCATTTTTTTCAGGAAAAAATTTATCTTTTCTAATAGCTCCTGAATAATTTCCACTACCAATGCCTTAAATTTCTCTCTCTTCAACAGATAGGTGGGAAAGTGCCAGTGTCTCATTTTTATTTCATTACATATACTGCGGTGGTGCTGTGGTAGCATTGTCTCCTCACAGTAAGACGCTGTCCGGGTCGATTCTCAGCTAGAGCATCTTCTATGTGGAGACATGCATGAATGGGCGTACCTTCGTTAAAGGTTGTGCGTCAGGGCTGGCAACTCTGCACGTAAAAAATCTACTGCCAATCATTAGCGGACCGGAGTTCCGCTGTGGCGACCCCTAACTGGGAAAAGCCGAAAGACACAACAAAACCCTGTGTTTTTATTTTTGTTATTACTGGTGCATGGTCTAAAATAGTTACTGGGTGTGTATCAAGACTTTCAATTAATTGCACATGCTCCAGTGAAATGTAAATTCTGTCTAGCCCAGCCCAGTTTTTGTATGTGGGGGAGCAATATGTAAATTCACTTTGATCTGCTAGTACTGAATTCACATCTTCCATGCCAAAGGTTTTCTTAAATTTCTTTAAAAATCTACCCTCCTTTGTTTTATTTTTTCATTCTGGGCCCTCAGATACATCTTTACTCTGCAAATTAAATTCCAGTCCCCACCTATAAATAATTGCTGAAAGCTGATTATTTCTCCCAGAATTTTCTTAAGCTCCATTACGGAAGTTTTAGGTGGATATAAATACATGCTAATGTAATCTTTCCTAACCTGTTCATGTTTGTTTCAGTAAGGTGTTTCTGTTTTACTTATACATATCACAGTGATACAACTGTGTATGTTTTTTTTTAACTGTGTTTGATTTATTAGTTCTGATTGGATATACTGTTTGCCTGTGGTGTCTCTCTATCAAGATTTCAGATAAGAAAAGTACTTCATGTTTTAAGCATTGTGCTTCATGAATGGCAAGTTACCTAATAGTGAGTCCCACAATGATTGTGTATACTGTTTGGGGGTGCCCCATCTTTCGGTGCAACCTCCTTGTGACATTTCTCAGTCTTTCAGTCAATGCACTCTTAATGAGCGCAAAAATAAACTGATACTGAAAGGGTTATTTAAGTCTCCCTTTTCATAGGCCATTTCTGCGATGGAGGTCTGAACCCCTCCTACAGAGGACAAAAAGAGGTCCCACTCTGTTCCCTCCTCACCATCGGGTGATCAGGTTAAGCCTGTGAAATCAAAGATCCCAAAGTTGTCCTCTGAGCATAAATCTGCCTCTACGGCTCCGTCCTTGTCGGCTCCGAGCATCTTGAAACCTACGATACCGATGCCAGCTTTGGCACCGGTCCTGCCTCCGGCACCAGTAGTAGACCTCACTACACCTACTACGACTTCGGCATCTGTGCCCACTATGGCTCAGGGCACACCTTCGCCAGTTAGGATTATGACCCCATTACTCCCAGTCTCATAACTTGAGACTTCGGTGCCAGCAGACCTTGCACCAGTGACCTGATACTCCCCTTCCATAGATCCCTTTCTGGGCCAGATGTATAGCTCGTTCGTTGACTGACCTGACACTCTGTCCGGAATATCCACTAGATCCACCAGGAGCCTGTCAGAACACGACATGGTGCGTCTTGTGGACCACCTGTTGGCAGCCAGGGGGATACCCACACTTTCTAAGATCCATCTACCTGCAGGACTTAGTTGATTTCTTCACGGACTCCTTCTTACACTCCTCTTTTGACCATTTTGGTTCTGAAGCCGCCTGCTCCATCTTTCTCAGAACCGATCACCTCAGCGCCTATAGTGGACCTCACGCGGGCTCCGAGTTTGTCCCTTTGATCTTCGGTTCCTGCGGAACCAGTGCTTCCTCAATCTGGGATTGGGGGCAGGCGCCATGGCCCAGGGCACGGAGCCATGTTTGTTCTCTGTTCCATCCTCAGTGCTGATAGCCACGTCCGCACTGATCCTGCTTGAGGCTGCATCCGTGAAGGCGGGTTTTTCGGAGCGGGGTGTGACCCCGGTCGCGAGGTTGTCTTTCTCAGTTCTGGGCTCCCATCCCTCTTCTGGCGAGCCTGCTTTCTGTGCGATGGAGAAGGGCACTCGCTTTTGGAAGCACTCATTTGACGTTGGAACCCCAGTTTTCACCCCCTGAGCTACAGCTGCCACAGACCCCCCCGGGGCACTGGGCAGAGAAGCTGCAGGACACCCCTGTTCTCTGGGTACCTGCTCTTCTGAGTCCTCCTCAGAGTCCCCCACTGACGAGCCCCCTCGAAAGAGGACATGCAAGAGGAAGCACATGGACTCACCCAAGGAGTCATTAATGGAAGACACAGATTACGATGATGGTGAGCGGTCACCTCCTGATGTCTCCTTCGGAGACATCCTGGAAATGCTAAGGCAGAGAGGTGACTGGAAGCCCTCCAGTCCTTCGTCTGAGGAGTCAGTGTTCCTGCAGGCTTTCCGCTCCCAGCCTTATATCTCTTGGGTGAACTCTGCCTGCCAACAAGCTTGTCCTGCAGTGTGCTTGGAAGAACCCTGATTCCATTGATGCAATCCCTTGGAGACCTGACAAAATTCTTTCCCCTCCCGAGGAGAACCCGGATTGGTTCCGAGGGTTGCCAGTCGATGCGATAGTGGTGGCGGCGGCCACAAAAAAGAACTTGGCTGAGGAAAGTCCCACTGTCCACTCACCCAGCAGGGAGTCACGGGTGGTGGACAGACTTTGGAAGCGAGTTTTTGCATCAGGGACCTTTGCTATACGATCCTTGAACTGTTTGGCACATTGGCTCTAGAGGGACCTCTGGGACACTCACAGGACATCTGTCTGACGAGGTCAGCAACAAAGTGGCCTCACAGCTTGCAACCCTGGAATCGATATCCAACTTGTCCATGAGGTTGCTCTCACATTTGACTGAAGGGGCGGCTAGAGCAGTGGGTTCGGGCATTGTCATGAGGTCCCATGCCTGGATGTGCATTTGTGACCTCGTGGACCCCTTCAAGTCTTCCTTTTTGAATGTTCCCATAAAAGCATCATTCATTTTTGGCTCCAAAGTGAAGGACACGCTAGCCAGCTGCGAGCAAGATGGAAAGACCCTGTCTGCCATAGGGCTACTATTTTCCAATCCCCAAAGTACCTTCTCCAGGAATCAGAAGAGTGGGAAAATGTGGCACAAAAAATCTCAGGGCCCTTTCTGTGCTGCACATGGTGATGCCCCCAGGGGCAGAGAGGGCAACAATTCCGGAAGACGCCTCTGCAGAGGCAGAGGTGGTCTTTGTAACCAAGGCTCCAGGGACGACTCCTCTGAACAGCCTCATCAGCGCTCCTGAGGAGCAGCCCGATTGCTTACCTCTGGAAGCAGTCAGGGGTCATTTTTCTCTGTACCAAGCTGCCTGGCAATATTTACCACCAATCGTTGGGTGCAGAGTATAATCACCAGAGGTTACACCATTCCCCTTTCTTGTCAACCAAATCTTCCAAAATAGCTTCCCGACATTCCATCCAGTAAAAGGGAAGAAGCAGCTTCAGAGATAATAAAGCTGTCTCAAAAAAAGTCATCCAACTAGTCCCACCAGACCAACGCGGATACGGATTCTACTCAAGATTCTTTTTGGTGCCAAAAAAGACAGGGGACTAGAGAACCATTTTGGATCTCAGCAGCTTAAGCAAGTCTGTCACCCAAACCAAATTCCGGATGGTCACTGTTCAGTCCATTCTCCCTTTTATAGATCTCCGGGATGCGTATTACCATATCAAAATGGACAAACGCTCCAGGAGTCTGCTTTGCTTCAGGCTAGGGGCCAATCATCAATTTTGTGCTTTGTTATTCGGCCTCTCTACAGCCCCCAGAGTGTTCACGAAGTGCATGGTAGTGGTTACAGCTCACTTGAGACTACAAGGATTACGAGTGTTTCCATATTTGGATGACTGGCTCCTCACTGCCACCACCGAGCATCTTCTGGGAACAGCATTGCATTATACACTCTCTGGCAAAATTTTTGGGAATAACAATACATTGGGAGAAATCAATCCTTACTCCTACACAACACACACAATTCATTGGAGCAGTGTGCAATACCCAGTCCTGTTTAGTGTCACTCTCAAATCACAGACTCCAGCGACTGAGGCCCGCTCTCCGAGTGATACTCTGTCAAACAAAAGTTTCAGCAAGAGAAGTTCTTCAGGCCCTAGGATCTATGGCAGCTTCAATTCCAGTAGTGGCCGTAGCGAAGCTGCACATGCAGATCCTACAATGGCTCCGTCTTTTTTAATGGTTCCCAAACTATTACCCCCTCAGTTACCAGATTCAAATAACCAACTCCTGCAAACGGGATCTCCTTTGGTGGATGAGGCCGGACACAGAACTTTGGAGTCGCCCATTTCAATCCCCTCAGCCCAGGGCCATTGTGACCATGGATGCTTCTCTGATTGGGGGGGGGCATTTCCAGGAAAAGACCATCCAAGGCGCATGGTCCACCTCAGAGGCCCACCTGCATATTAATGTTCTGGAACTGCAAGCAGTGCTGTTAGCGTTGCAGGCTTTTCATTTGGGACAATTGCAGTTCAGTAAGACATGTCAGTGGTCTGGTATATCAACAAGCAAGGAGGAACCAAGTCCTACCCCCTGTGTCGAGAGGCCATGAGAATTTGGCAGTGAGTGATGGCTTCCAACTGCTTTCTGATAGCAACGCATATCCTGGGGAGCTCCAACGTAATTGCAGACAAACTGAGCAGATGCATCCTCTTGCCTTATGAGTAATCCCTCAATCCTGAGGTGGGGACAGAAATCTTCAGCCAGTTGGGCCAACCTTGCTGCGATCTTTTCGCCTCCACATCAAACACCATGTGCCGCAGCTATTTCGGCCAGTTTCCCCTGAAAGAGGAGTCCCTGACGGATGCTCTAATCCACAATTGGCCAATGGGACTTCTTTACACTTATCCTCCCATTCCCCTGATTTCACAATTTCTAAAGAAAGCTCTTTGGTTGAGATGCAAGGTGATGCTCATAGCTCCGTTCTGGCCTCGACAGGTTTGGTTCCCCTTCCTTTGGCCAAACCTAGTATACCTGCTGTGGATTCTGGACCCTCCTCCAGATCTGATTACTCACACCCAAGGGTTGAGCCACCCGAATCTGTCCAGTCTCAAGCTGACACCTTGGTTTCTCCACTTCTGTTAGTTGCCAGGCAAGCTAATCTCACTTCACCTGTTCGAGACATCATTCTGGCCTTTCATAAACCATCCACCAGAAGACTATTAGGATAAATGGAAAAGGTTCTCCATCTGGTCTAAGGATAACAGTCTAGACCCATATTTGTCTCCAGTGACTGCGGGGCTGCAATACTTGGCTATGTTTTTTGATAATGGAGCCTCTTCCACAATGGTATAGACGGCACCCCTCTCATCTGTTTACATCTATGCAAAGCCTTTCTCAGGGGAACCTCTCATATCAGGCCTCCTGTCAGACAGCCTGTGGAACCGTGGAACCTCACCTTAGTCGTTCAGTCTTTGACTCAAAAGCCCTTTGAACCCGCAGCGAACTGTGACCTAAAGTTTTTGTCCTGGAAATCCTTGTTCTTAGTAGGCATCACATCAGCCAGACTGGTCTCAGAGCTGCAGGCAGTGTGTATCAAGAGGCCCTATCTGATCTTCCATAAAGACAGAGTATCACTTCAGACGAATCCATCCTTCCTTCCTAAAGTTGTTTCTGAATTTTGCATTAACCAGACCACTGACCTACCAGTGTTCTTTCCGAATCTCTCCAATAAAGGAGAGTACTGCCTACACTCCTTGGATGTACATAGGCAACCAAGATTTTGCCTGGACAGGACCAAACCTATCCATATGTCTGAACAACTTTTCATCTCTTTTTCTGGGCCCAGAATGGGGAAATGCTGTTTCCAATGTTACATTATCAAAATGGCTAAGGGACTGCATACATTTAATTTATTCTGTCATAAAAGAACCTATGCCAAAAGTTAAAGCTCACTCCACTAGATCTATGGCAACTTCTGTAGCTTTCCATTCCAGGGCTTCCATGGATGACATTTACACAACAGCCTCATACCTTTATCAATCATTACAAATTGGACTTGGTCTCCAGAGGGAAAACTGCCTTTGGCTCAGTGGTACTCAGGAATGTTCTCCCATAAGGACCGCCCATGGACTTCAAGGTAGCTTGGGATTCTGTCCCATCAGTGATGAATGGAAAGAAGATTAGCAACTTCAGATTAAGAAGTTATGTCGTACCATAAAGTTCCACCTGTGTTGTTCATCATCTTTCATTCATCACTTCCCACCCTCCTTCCACCTCCAAAGGCTCCCGGGGGATGCTTTTTGGTTCAAGTGGTGTCCTAGGATATTTGCACAGAAGTGGCCTCGGCTTTACTTCTCTATCACTTGCAAACTCGATCTGAGCTAACCGGGAGAAGGACATTCTGGGTCGAAACTTAGCTCGAGAGTTTTTGTCTGGCGCAAGCTTGGTAAAAAGGCCGACTTGGTTCCGAGGGCTCGGAACCAAACCCATCAGTGATGAATGAAAGAAGATGAACAACACAGATGGGACGTTATGGTAAGACATAACTTCTTTTTTTTAAGTGTCTAGTTCCAGTTTTTGTGTTCTATACATACTGGCAGGTTGTTCTTTTATACAGTTGTTTCTTGTCATATGTGTTTGAGCCTATGTCCCATCTTACAAAACTTTTTTTTTTTTTTTTTTATTGAAAGCCCTTGAACAAAAAATAAATAAATAAAAAAAAACACACACACACACACCACACACACCCAATACCCCTTTAAAACCTATTAACTTAATACTAACACACAAAACTGTATACACCTTGAAATATTGAAGTTTTACCCTCCTAAAGGAGCAAGTATCCCAAACTAACAGCCACACTCCGTCTTGGGTTAGTCTAAAAGACATGTTATCCATGCTAAGATGCATGGTGTACAGTCTGTGTTCTACTAAGTGCTGTCTGGGTTTGTCTTATCCTTATAGCTCCCTGATGGGAAAACACTTGCATGTTTTCAGAAAACATTTTCTCCTAGTCATTTCTCTTTATCAATATAACAAGGAGAAAAGCAGGATGGAAAATTGATGTCATTGATGCTGCACCTTCTATTCCAGGCGGTAGTGAGTCCGCCGTTCCGGTCATTTGACAGCTTTCAGCAGCAGAGTTACATACGCTGGATAGAGACTTCCCTGTATTATTTAGGGAAACGGAGGGTATGCATATCATCAATACTATTGACCTTCCAAAGGAACAGCTTGGCGAACATTCTGATTGTTTTCGCTCACCTCCTAGTTTAGATGAACGTCCCACGAGGAATGATCAAATTTATATTTCACCTGCACAGGATTTTACTTTTGACTTTAGTTTTGGTAAGGTACGGCAGGATGCTGAACGAACTGGCACACGTCCTAAGGATATTCTTCCTGTTAAAACATACGGTAATAATAAACGGAAGGAGAATCCTGCTACAAAAGGTACTGTTTTACATAAGGTTTCTAGTCCCTGTAATGATTTTAATAATTATGCGCGTAGTGAACGTGCATTGAATGAACACAGAGTTGGTATTAACAAGCGAAATACCAAAAATGTTCAGGAAGATTGTCTCATTGATCAGTTTTTGGGAGACAATTATAACTTTAGTGATGCTGATAAGGGTCAATTTATTAAGTCTAAGTCTTCAGTGCATGTTTCTTCTTCGTTAAAAGATATGATATTTGATTTTGGCAAAAAATTGGTGTCATTTAAAAATACTAAAATTGACACAGCTTATTTGTCTAAATGTTTACAATCGAACATTGTACCTAAAGGTTTAAGGTTTTTTAAACTACCCTTGTGTATTGTGTATAGCCCTGATACTATGAAAGAATTCAGTGACCTTTTTGACAATTTTGGCTTTTCATTTATTAAGGTGTTAATCAAGTATCATGATGAGAAACTTATTGCATTAGCTAATGATTTAGAATGTATGAATAATAGTATCACCAAGCATATTGATTTTGATATGTGGAGGGATTTATATATTAAGCAGTTTTCAATAGCAGATAATAAGGCACAGAATATATATGATAGGAAAAATAGAAAAATGTTACGTGATGTGGAACTATACAAGCATAATAGAGCCTACATATGGCCATCGGATAGAGCTCAGGAATATATACATAGCAACAACAACTCTAGGAAACCACCCAAAGGTTCATACAGGGATGAAAATTTTCAGGGGGGCAGATTTTTTCCAGCCCGAAACACATACAAACAATGGACTGTACAAAAGAGATGAATAAGGATTATCATTCACTTCCCGATATTGATGGAGATGTCAACATCCCTTTGGGCGGGACAGTATGTATGAGTTCAGGTTCAAATCATAGTTATGAGTTGGTTGATAATATTATTAATTCAAGCATACAACAGCAATGGCACATTTTGACTACACATAATGGATTCAATGTATACAATTACACAGACACAGAAATTGATTTGGCCTTTTTCAATTTAATGAGTAAGGGGATGAAATTTATTCCCACCACAGGGAACAACTTGGTGGATAATATTAAAGAAATTAAGTTATTTTGTAGGAGATTAAACCTTGCCATACAATTTGACAAAGGTGTTGCCTCCAAATATTATGAGGGGGGAACTGAACTTAAAAATAAAAGTACATTCATCCCGAATTCCCACCCACAGGTTAACAATTTTGAACATCTAGTTTGTAAGGATATTTATTGGTTACATCATAAAAACAAGAAAAATAATGTTTTCATATCCTGATAATTTAACATCTGAAGAAAGACAATGTCTTAATAAATTTATGCGAAATAAGGATGTTAGAATTATGAAGCCTGATAAGGGGGGTGGTGTAGTTGTTTATTATACCGAGTACAATTCACACCTTCACAACATTCTACATGGTTCAGGCAGTTATGAAAATGTGTCAATTAATCAGATCAACTTCGGATACAAGAGAATAGATATGGCCCTTGAGGAGTATTTAATAGACAGTAGAATTACAAATGAGTTGTACTCTTTTTTAAAAAAAGATTCCAATTTTGGCTAAAATGGTGGGGATTCCCAAGGTTCACAAATCTATCGATCACCCACCATTCAGACCCATTGTGTCTGGTTCTGAATCTAAAACATTCAATATAGGAGTTTTGATCGATAGATGGTTAAAACACATGTATAATGGGATACCACATCTTGTTAAGGATTTGTGGAATTTTTTAGGGAAACTCACGAAAGATATATGGAACTCAAATTTAATTTTTCTGACTGACATAGTGGATCTGTTCTCTTGCATTCCTAAGGATAGAGGTCTAGAATTCTTTGCTAATAGTCTAAGACAATTTTCTGGGTATAGTTGGGATAAGATATGTTTGATTTGTGACATGATGTCTTTGGTATTGGACCATAATTATATTGCATTTCAGGGGGAATACGTCAGACAAACTCAAGGAGTCGCAATGGGAGCGTCATGCGCACCCATTTTTGCGAACTTAGTTATGTTGACATGGGAGTCAGAATTTCTCTTTAAAAGTCAATATTATACTGATATAGAGTTTTATGCTAGGTATTTGGATGACTTGTTTATACTATGGAAGGCACCTGTGGATAAGATAGATGAGTTTGTGACATTTCTTAATGGTACTACGGAATTTTTAAAGTTTACATACAATTACAGTATTAAAGAAATAGCTTATTTAGATGTTTTGGTTAGTCATCATGATGAAGGATTCACCACTAGAATTTATAGGAAACCAACATTTTCGAATGATTACATTCATTTTACTAGTAATCATCCACCACATATATTTCGTAATGTGGTTAAAGGGCAGTGTATAAGAGCAGCCCGGATGTCTTCTACACAAGAGATTTTAGAGGCTGAAATATCTAACATATATAATCTTTTTCTTAAGCGTGGATATCCTGAATATATGCTTAAGGACATTACTCAGTATGTCCTCAGGGAGTGGGGACATAAATATCTACCATTATTGGGGAATTTTGATCATAGTAGTTTGGTTACATGGGATATGACTAAGGAAAACCAATATGGACAGTTTTTGTCCAATAGGGTTTGTGTTTTGACATATACCCCATTCGTACATGCCATTAAGGAGATTTTACAGAGACATTGGGATGTAATTATTACTCACAACACGGGTCAGCAGTGGGACAATTTTCCTAGATGTGTATATAAGACAGCACCCAATTTGAAGAAATTATTAGAAAAAGCAGGTACTATTAAACAACGAACAGGTAGAATCAAGGGCACAACCAAGTGTGGCTCTTGCAACCAGTGTAGATATATCAATGAAGTCACTAGTATTCATCTTGATGATATTAATCATACTATTAAGTGTAGAAATGGAAATTGTAATACCAAGCAAGTGGTCTATTTAGCAACATGCACACGTTGCACTGCTTATTATATAGGAAAAACAGAATGTCAGTTTAAAAAAACGCATATATGAGCATTATTACAGAATACAGAAGCAGGATAGTAATAATGCTTTATCTAGACACATTTTAGGAAAAGGGAACGAACATAGGTTTTTATTTGCTATTATAGATCAGGTTATATGCTCCCCTTGTGGAGGGAATTGGAAAATGTTTTTGGCATTATTGGAAAGTAAATGGCAGATATTTACTGATGCCACTAGATTTCCTGGTTTAAACGATCATATTAGTATCAAACCTTTTCTGGCTTTAGCATAAATTAGTATAGGTATAATTATTATGAAATAATTTTTATGAAATAATTTTTACAATTTTTTCATGAAATATTTTTACAAATTTATGTTTTTATTTTCATTAATATGTATCGCATCACCAAGATTTGGCATTTATTTTACATATTTCATATATCTCATTGCATAGGGACACCTCATGTAATGATATATATTCCATGCATTTTATATTTTGTATATTCTGTTTAGTGTACACATGGGATGTATTTATTGTGTCTATATATGCCTATTGTTATATTTAGTGTTGTATTAGAATTGCATTTTTTATGTTAGGCATGTTTTACAGCTTTTAGGTTTTTGGCGCGTTTTGTTAGTAATTAAGCAATTAGAGTGTATTTATACTGGGTTCTCTCTTCACTAATGTGTTCTGATGAAGACTGGATTCACAGTTGAAAGTGCTTAACACTGTTCATTTTTCAATAAATTATTGTGTTATTGGTCGAGCGGCTTTTTATTTTTCCATCCTGCTTTTCTCCTTGTTATATTTCTCTTTATCAGATTGTCTCCATGGGGACATGAGGACCAGATACAAAGTTATCAAGAGTATACATTTATTTGCTAGAAAAAAAGATTCATAATAATGTTCGATCTGAAGTAGGGACTTCATTTGTCAGCAACCTGTGGGTCTTGGATCCGATATCGGATCCGAGCCGGCAACTTGTTTCATAGCTAATGGATCCGAGCTCCTAGCTCCTCCCCTCACCCATAATCCCCTGCGAACCCTCCATGACCTCAGATCTAGTTTGCCGCGCTTGTGGATGGCTGGATTCTTTTGAGCTCTTAGCGAATTTGTCAGTTGTGTGATTTTTATTTAACTTCCTCTATAGTTAAATTTAAAAAGTGTGTAAGAGTCAGGTTCCCTGTATTTTATATTTTTTTACATAGTTTTTTCCCTCCCTTCTCTGGTCGTTAGTGAGTGTGTGTGTGTTTGTGTTTTGCGGCCTGTGTGTTTGTGTAGCACTTTTTTTCTCAAGTATGGCTGAGGCCCCAAAAGCCATTTTTTCAAAATGTACCGAGTGTGGCCATAAGTTCTCCCTGGCTGATGGCCACACTCGGTACGTTTGGTGCCTTTGGGTTGAACAACTCTCCTCAGGCTGTACCATTTATGCAGCGTTCAACCCCAGGGCACTGGAAGAGCGGAGGTCGAAGCTGGTCCTGGCGGGATTTTTGCCCCCGGACTTGGCTCCGGCCTCCGCTGCTCCCGTGGCACTACCACAGGCTGTGGTCATTGCCACTCCTGCCCCCTCTTCCTCCAGCCGGGACTCAAACTCCCGCTAAAGCGCCGGAGGGCAGGGAGGCTAGGAGGGAGAAATGGAGGGAGAAGCACCACAAGCGGCAGGCCGAGGCCTCCGCTTCAGCCCCGCCAGCTAAGCGGGCTTCTCCCTCCACAGCTTCTAGGTCTCCTCCTCCTCGGCTCCGATCTCCTTGCTTCTCCCCAGGGCCCGAGGAGGAGGAGGCCCGATCTCCATCGAGGTCATCGAGGTGGCATTCCAGGCCTGCCTCGGTGGCCTCGTTGAGATCAACTTTCAGCATGTCAGATGCAGACTTGGACCGGATGATGCGAAGATTCATCCAGGCCCAGCTGCAGATGGGAGTGCTCTTGCCTCCCCCCCCGAAGGGGGGGGAGCTCGACACCTTTTTCACTCCAATTGCTCCTTCTCCGACCCGCTACCTGGGTTCGGAGCGTTCGGAGCTGTGCAGCATTGGAGCCGGGGGTTGGTCGGCGCCGACAGTACTTTGTACTTCGGATCCGACCCTGCCCTCGAGTCTGTCTGATCCGACCTCTTGGAGCCGTGGGCTGAGCTTCGGATCCGAGGGATTCAGTGTGCCTTTGGCTCTGTCCAGGTCGGAGCGCACTGGTCCTTCGGATCCGATGGTCTCGGCGCCGGCTCCGATCCCTTCATTGGATCCGAGTGGAAGCCGGCTCTCTGAGCCCAGGGAGAGTGGTTCCCCCTCAGCCTTCGATGTAGTGGAGAGGGCTCTGTCGAGAGCATCCAGACCCCCAGCCCTTGTCTCGGCTCCACACTGCACTCCCTCTCTGCTGGGCCAGGCTTCCATCACCCGGCCTCAGGGACAGCCTGCTTCAATGTCCCGGGTTGTTCCATTGGAACAGGATGTTGCTGGCGAGACCTCCTCGGACAGCTCCCCCGAGGAAGTGCCTCGCAACCACAAGTGCAAGAGGAGGCACGTGGACTCCCCTGAGTCCTTAACTGAGGACACGGACTTGGATGAAGGGGAAGGCTCCCTAAGATCACCCCCTGAGGATGTCTCCTTTGGAGACATCATGGAAATGCTTAGGATCAGAGGTGGGTGGTCTGCCCCCAAGGCTTCCTCCGACGAGTCCATGTTTCTGGAGGCATTCGAAGCAGGCCCGTCTACCTCTTGGGTGTCCCCTCCGGCCGACCCCCTAGTGGACCTTATTACCACCAGGGCTTGGAAGGACCCGGACACCATGGAGCCAGTCCCCAAACGCCCGGACAGGATACTGACCCCCTCCCGCAGACCGGTCACACTGGAGCAAGGGTCCCCCCATAGATGCCATGTTGACGGCGGCAGCCACAAAGAGGGAACTAGCTCAGGAGAGCCCCTCAGTCCATCCACCGAGCAAGGAGTCCCGCTCAATAGATTGCTTAGGGAAGCGAGTTTTTAGTTCAGCAACCTTTTCGGTAAGGTCTCTGAACTATATGGCACATGTCATCAGGATGCAGCGGGATCTTATCAAAGAATACGCTGCCTCCCCCCCTGAGTCCATGTCGGCGGAGGACAAACAATTGTACTCCACCCAAATGGCCACTCTGAGATCTATTTCAAATACCTCTATGCGGCTATTGTCCCGCGCCACCGAGGGAGCCGCTAGAGCTAGCGGAGCGGGCCTAGTCATGACACGTCAGGCCTGGCTCCATCATTGTGACTTTGCGGAGCCCTTTAAAGCATCCTTTGCGAACACCCCTTTCGATGGTCTGCCCTGTTTGGCAAAACGGTTCGCGAGACACTTGTCCAGAGCGAGAAGGATGGGAAGACGTTGCCTGCCGTCGGAGTCCGCTTCTCTGCTCCCCAGCATTCCTTTTCGAAGAACCAAAAGGGTCAGAAGAAGACGTGGTTCCGGAAATCGCAACATTCCCAACCCGCTCCGGACAACCAGTCCTTCCGTGGCAGAGGAGGACAGGGAGGACGCCGCCCCAGGGGCAGAGGGGCTCCGAGGAACTTTGGTTCCAGAGAACCTTTCTCTGACCGGCCCACGCAACAGCCCTGAAGGGTTGCCCAACTGCTCCACTCTGGAGGCAGTCGGGGGGGGTGCTTCTCAGAGCACCTAGCGGCATGGGAGTCCATCACGACAGACCGCTGGGTGCTTCGAATTATATCCAGAGGATACAAAATCCCATTACTTCATGTCCCCAAATTCAAGAACCTCCCCGATGTACCACCTGATCAGAGGGAGGCTGCAGCCGCAGAGATTCAGCAGCTGCTAAGAAAAAGAGCCATCCAGCCCATCCCCAAGACCAGTTCGGATTAGGGTTCTACTCCAGGTTCTTTTTGGTGCCAAAAAAGACGGGGGACTCGAGACCAATTCTAGACCTGTCCCATTTGAACCTGTCGGTAACCAAGGAAAAATTCCGAATGGTCACTCTTCAATCTATTCTTCCCCTTCTAAGCGAGAACGATTGGATGTGCTCTATAGACCTCAAGGATGCGTACTGCCACATTCTAATGGACAGACGATCCAGGAGGTTCCTCCGCTTCCGGCTGGGAGCCAGTCACTACCAGTTCAGGGTCCTTCCCTTTGGCCTCAACACAGCCCCGAGGGTGTTCACCAGGGTATTAGCAGTGATAGCGGCCCACCTGAGACTCCAGGGAATGCAGGTCTTCCCATACCTGGACGACTGGCTCCTGACCGCCCCAACAAGGCATCTACTTTGCTCAGCCAGAGATTTCTTTCTCCGCCTAGCCCCCCAGTTAGGCATTACCATCAGTGCTGACAAATCTTTTCTGGCCCCGACACAAGTCATAGAATTTATAGGAGCCAAAATAGACACCAGAGATCTACGAGCCTTCCTGACGTCGGAATGACTACAGAATTTGCAACTTCATGTGCGGGCCATCCTCCAGTCAGAAGCACCACCAGCGGAATTGGTCCTGAGGGCACTGGGCTCCATGGCGGCAGCGATAACGCTCCTTCCATGCGCCCGTCTGAACATGCGGGTACTGCAGTGGACCCTTCTAATACAATGGTCCTTTCTGTCCTTTCCTCTCCATCACCCCATCGCTATCAGCAAGGCTTGCAGGAGGGCCCTATTATGGTGGCTTCATGCTCCGGATCTCCATACGGGCCGACCCTTCTGCACCTCTCCCCCTCTCGCCACGGTGACCATGGACACCTCCCGCCTCGGGTGGGGGGGGGGCATTATTCAGGCAGGACCGTCCAAGGCACGTGGAACGATACAGAGACCTCCCTGCATATCAACGTTCTGGAGATGAGAGCGGTGCTGTACGCGTTGCAAGCACTTCAGAATCTCCTCCCCGTAGGAACGATTGCAATTCAGTCGGACAACATGTCTGTTGTCTGGTACATTAACAAACAGGGGGGAACCAGGTCTTAACCTCTATGCCATGAAGCCATGAGAGTGTGGGAATGGGCGATTTCCACCAACCGCTTTTTGATTGCAACGCACATTCCAGGGCGGGCCAACATCCTAGCGGACAAACTCAGCTGCACCCTTCTTACCCCTTACGAGTGGTCTCTCAACCCACTAGTAGCGAAGCAGATATTCGCAATATGGGGGCAACCCTGCTGCGATCTTTTTGCCTCTCCCTCAAACACCAAATGCGACAATTTCTTCGCTCTGATTCCCCCTCCAGGGGAAACTCCAAGAGAAGCTCTGGTGCATGCTTGGCCGCCCGGTCTACTTTATGCCTATCCTCCTCTACCCCTGATGCTGCAGCTCTTACAGAAAGCCTCGCGGTTGGGGAGCAGGATGATCCTCATTGCCCCATTCTGGCCTCGGCAAATTTGGTTCCCTTACCTGTGGTCTCACCTAGTGAATCCTCCTTGGATTCTGGATCCCAGTTCGGATCTAATCTCCCATCCGTCGGGTTTACCGACCCCAAATCTGGACAGTCTGAAGCTGACAGCTTGGTTGCTCCAGTTCCACTCCTAGTTAGGACTCCCGGTATCTCTTCACCAGTCAAAGCCATCCTCGTGGCAGCGCATAAACCTTCCACCAGGAAAGTGTACAGCAGTAAATGGAAATGTTTCTCCGTCTGGGCAGAGCATCATAATCTAGATCCCTTTACGGCTCCTCTTCCATCCATACTAGACTTCCTAACTGAACTTTTTCAGGAAGGTGCTAGTTGCTCAACTGTCAAAGTACATTTGGCTGCCATCTCCCATTACCATGTGGGACATGACACAGGGACCTTGATGTCGGCCAAATTGTGTAAAATCTTTCTCAAAGGCACCTTTTTGCTTAGACCCCCTATAAAAGAAGCCGTACCCCCTTGGGATCTTTCACTAGTTCTTCAAGCCCTGACTGCTCCACCATTTGAACCTGCCGCTTCAGTGGATCTCAAATACTTGTCCTGGAAAACAGCATTCCTTGTAGCCATTACTTCAGCGAAAAGAGTTTCGGAGCTTCAAGCTCTGTCTGTGAAACCTCCTTACTTGATCTTTCATCCGGACAGAGTGTACCTCAGGACCAATCCCTCCTTCCTTCCCAAAATAGCATCAGAAACCAATATAAATCAATCCATAAATCTACCGGTCTTTCTTAAATATCAGAATAAAGGAGAGTACAAGCTGCATTCATTAGATGTTCATAGGCAGCTGCGTTTTATACTCATAGAACCGTTGGTCACAGGCAATCCGACCAGCTGTTCATTTCCTTTGCCAAATTTAATTTAGGGAAAGCAGTATCAAAAATCTCCCTGTCACGCTGGATTTCCTAATGTATTCTCTTAGCGTACCAAGCTTCTGGGAGACCCGCACCTGAAGGAGTTCGCGCACATTCCACTCGTTCCATCTCTACTTCTGTGGCTTCAAATCTAGAGTTCCATTGGATGATATTTGTTCGGCAGCCACTTGGGCCTCATCTCATACCTTATTAACCACTACAAACTGGACGTAATTTCTAGAGGGAGAGCATCCTTTGGCTCTGCGGTGCTCCGCAATATCCTTCCATGATGGCCACCCAAGATTTAGGTAGCTGGGGACTCTGTCCCACAGGTTGCTGACAAATGAAGTCCCTACTTCAGATTAAGAAGTTATGTACTCACCATAACGTTCCATCTGAGTTAGGTGGCTTCATTTATCTGAAACCATCCCCCCCTCCTTCCCCCTGGCCTTCAGTGGATCTGTGTGAGTTGTTTTATTGGAATGCCCTTTTTGGGTACCTATAGAGGGGCAAACTTGATCTGAGGTCACGGAGGGTTGGCAGGGGATTATGGGTGAGGGGAGGAGCTAGGAGCTCAGATCCATTAGCTATGAAACAAGTTGCCGGCTCTGATCCGATATCGGATCCAAGACCCACAGGTTGCAGACAAATGAAGCCACCTACTCAGATGGAACGTTATGGTGAGTACATAACTTCTTATTTTCATTAACTTGCTTTCTCTTAAAACTTAGTAGATCAAGTTAAGGTATTTAATTCACTCATTTCCCTATGCAAGAATGAGAAAAAGTACATCAATTTCTTTTGTCATGCTCTTTTGACCAGGCATTTTTTAAAACTGAATAAGGTAAAAAAGAGTAGAAGGGTAAAATACAGGAACACCCATTTACATTAGTGTCCCCATTAAACTTAAAAATAACTGAAAAAAATTTACTTTATAACATGCAAAAAAAGCATGCACTATATACATATTACTATTAAGAAAAAATTGTTTTACTTGCAGTTGACTTTTTCCTTCCTCTTCTCCTCTCCCAAATGTTTTTACGGACATTTAATGACGTGAATTAGGGCATATGCTTTAGCGTTCCCTACAAGTTTAACAAAGTCAAAAAAATCCAGTACTTCAGATTTTCTTGTTCTTTCACATTTCACAAATATGATTATTGCTTTGGAATTCTACATTTGTCAATTTCCAGTTTACTGATTTTATTCCTGTTCATTTCCATCTTCAAATCCTGTTTATGCTTCATTTCTAATGTACTCCTGATTCATCTGGTCAACTCTTGTGCTTTTTTCCTTCAGTGAAGCATTTTCTATTGAAACATTGGAAAAATGTCACTGTTACAGTCTCTGTGGTCTTTATTACTAGAAGAAAGAGAGGCAGAGTCTCCTGTTTCACAACTCACTTTTTGTTGGACAAGCTTTTGTTTCTTCCTCAGCATGTACTTCATCAAAAAATGATTTTTGTCCCTCCAGATAAAATATTTTGTAGATAGCTGGGTAGAGCAGTTTGAATCTCATGCCTGCTTATTGACATTCTCAGAATACTGGAATAATTTACTCCTCTTCTGCCTGGTATACAGCGAATAAATCATTCTCCACAAACACTCTGCTGTCTCCCACTTTTAGTACTTTGTCCTGCCACAGTTTTGTCAAAATCAATTCCATTATTAAAGGTCTTTGCTGCTTTGTCATAGTTAGATTTGGAGTAGACACATGGTGTGCCCTTTCAGTTAACAACAACTGCTGTGGAATATCTATCCAGTTGCTTTTTTGTGCTTTCATAAAATTGATAGTCTTTTCCTTCCAGCTTCTTTGCAACAGCAGAAAATCTCAGGTTTCCTTTATATGCTCTGTCCTCTAATGCTAGTATTTTTTTGAACATCTCTTGAGCAGTCCCATATTCAGCCAACCTTTTCTTCATTTCTATATGTCCTGAGCACACTCTGTAAGGCCAGGAACACTGCATTGATGGCCATTTGTGGATCCTTGAAACTACAGACCCATAAGCCTCATTAGTCTCATGCAGAGCCATGGAGAGTATCATCATGGGTGGGTTAGCATAATTGTTAAGGTATTTACCCCACAGATACAAGGTACAGGGTTTGATTCTGACCTCTGGTTATTGGCTATGCTTGTAATAATCTACAGACTGATAGCCTAGTATTTATCTGTGAACCTATGATCAGTGATGACCTAGGAAACCTCCAGACACTGGACCCAACCCAGTTTGGTTTCATCAAGGGCAGGTCATTCCTACTCAGTTGTTGAAAAACTCAAGAGGTTTGTTATAAAGCCTTATGTTACCAGTGGATAGACGTTAGGCTCACAGGACCAAGGAAGTCAGAATTGGAGTCCATCTCTTCAAGGAATATGGTCACTAGCAGAGTCCCTAAAGGATCAGTTTTTTGATGGCTCCTTTTTGACATCCACTTTTTTGAAGTCATGGTCAACATCAAGGCCCTCTGGCTGACCGAATTTGCAGACAATTGCAAATTAGGAGCAGTCATAGAATCCACCACTGATGCTAATGATCTCCAAGAAAAGCTGACACAGACAAATAACTGGTCAGAACCATAAACTAAATGCTAAGAAATGCAAAATAGTATTCTTTGGGAAGGCAGCTGTCCCTTGTAACTGCCATATTGAAAACACATGCCTAAGAGTTGACCCCAGTAGTCAGGAACTTGGGCACACGCATACAGTAATCTAACCTTTGACCATCATATGTCTGTGGTGTTGAGGGAATCCTTCTATGTTGTGCAAATTATAAACAAATGTATGGCATGTAAATGTATGGCATGTAGGTCCATGGAGGTCATTGTTCCACTGTATCCAGCACTCAATACACCAATAATTTAATTGAGTACAGTGCTTCATTTGATATATAACTAACCAGACACATCCAAAAACTGGAACATCCATGGAGGTTCCTTACTAAAAGAATATAAGGCATAAATAACATGTCCTGTGCAGATCACCTCAAATCCTTATCACTGTATTCTGTTTCCTAGAGGCTATTGAGGGCTTGGCATACAAGGCAACATTGAACTCATTCTGATGGACCTCCCGCATAAATGCAAAACAAACAGCACCAGAATTACATGTTTTAAAGACTTAAAACCTTGCCTGTGATTGAAGTAGGACATGCTAGAGAGAGAGGTGTGTATTCTAGAGACTACCCCTTCTCTGGCACAGGTTTCCCATTCATGTGAAGCAAAGTACCTCCTTAACTCAATTCAAGTATATATTGGACAGCTGGATTGGGAACCAGAAATTCACCCCTGATTTGGCACCTAAGTCTCTGATGGACATGAGCGTCTTATAAAATGGCACATCTCCCAAGCCCTTGTGTGTATTACCTCGGGTACCAGAACTTAACAGAAATTTGGAATGGATTGCATAGCTATGCTTAAGAAGACCACAGTGGTTGTTAGCCTAGTACATACACCTGTGAACTTATAATGTGTTCCAGTATTTATGGAAAGCTTACGAATGCACTAATTGTTGCCTCAGTGAAACATAATATTGCAATTTTTACAATTTTAACAGATTTTATTGTTCACAAATTATTTACATTTGTTTGTTTTATGCTTTTTAAATTGATTTTTCAGAAAATGCTCTGGAATGCAAGGATGTGTGTAGGCTGTCAGAGGAGTGGCATTCCACACCACATTAGGTGATAGTTATGTCATCTGAAGGGTAGTACCTCAGGAGTAGCAGCCTATTGTACTGCACCATGATGCCTCTATTTAAATGTCAGTCCAAGTGCCCGGTGTGTGAATAAAACCTACAGTCTTCTGATGCTTTTGACATTAAAGTCAAGCATGCTAACTAAACCATTTGGTACTGTTAAACATGTATGGATGGAATTTGATTGTTGCAACATCTCTGTTGTTTTTGGGTTAGTAATGCAAGTGTGTAATAAGAGTTTTGAATTGTACTATGGGAGGGCATTTGCCAGAGAAAAATGAAAAAGTTTTGTTCCTCCCAGTTTAACATGAGAAGTAAATGTTCCTCCCAGTTTAACATTAGAGGTAAATACTACTCAACAACTCTCTTTGTAATGCTTACCTACTTTGGCTTATTCTGCATCACTTTCAACCTTGAAGAAGTCCTGTATTGTAAATGTGTGTGTGTGTGTGTGTGTGTGTGTGTGTGTGTGTGTGTGTGTGTGTGCATTTTATATTGTTTTCATGCTTTTTCTAAGTGTTTTACCTTGTCACCCTTAAACCAGCCTTGATGACATGCAAGTACCATGATGTATATATGTAAGTAATTGAGTAATATAGCTCTCCACCTCTTAGAACAAGAAATCTGTACAAAGCCAAAAGTAATGGGAGGATAAAGCTCCCAAAATAGGGGCACATTTTAAATATTGATCTTATAAACTTAGAAAGTTGCTAGAATAAAAGGTCTTGTGTTACTATGCATTTTCTGAAGGATATGAAGTCTGAAACTCAAATGACTGTCATTATTTAATTAATTCAGTCCTCACTAATATGGCACAAAATCCAGAAAAACTACAAATTTTATGGGGAACAGACCAAAATTATGAGGCAAATATCAGGACATTCTGCAAAAAATCTGTACAGTTGAGAGATATGTTGAGTAATATTTTACTTATTTTACACTGTTTGAAGCTTAATACAATGTCCTGTGCTGTAGATCATTTACTGTTTTCTGCACTGTAAATCATTTACTATTTTTAAACATATTTTCTCCCCTCCACTCTGTTTCTTTTTGTCGGCTGAACCAGTGCCTAGCCATCATTGGGTAAAACTGGTCATCCCCCCCTCCAGACTTCTCCAAGTAAACTGGGGCCAGGGTGGATCTTAAGCATGTTATGGGGGACAATACTGGCAACTGCTTCTGCTTACTTATTTCCTCATCCCTCCCACCCATGCATTTGTCTGTATGTTTGAGGACCACTTCCCCCCCTTGGGGGCATTTCTGACTAATGCCTTCCACCCTGGGTAAGCACACCTATGTCTAATCGCCAGAACCTCAGAGGTTTGAGCAACTAATTGAACCCAGGTTGCCTGTGCCATAGTTAGGACTTTTATCTCTCTATGCCATGGTGATGGTTCATTTTTGTTTAATATTGTCTGTGCGCTCGGACCTTTTTTCACATGGTATTTGTTGAAACTGGGTTATATACCCAGTCAGACTTTCCTGGTAAACCACAGTAAGCAAATAAACTAAATGATGGCCTGGATATGCACTGTGTATTCTACTTCTGTAAAAATATACCAGCTGTGACATTCATAAATGGACAAGAATATCCTATATCAGTACAAAGAAGAGTGAAGACAAATTTTGCAAGGTAGCAGAGTTTTGCCATCGTGTTGAGTGTGATTCTGAAAAATATATAGAAAATCTGCTAGTTGTAATTGTTATGCAACTGCTAGCTAATCTCAATGAATTTGTAAAACCAAGCAGTATCAGAATTATTTTACAGCGTATTGTAATACAGCTATACTGTAAGTAGCTTTCTTTTTGATGCATTGTTTAAAACATGGCACATTGTATTCCAAATCACTTCAGTTGCTATATTTCTTTCTTTATTTTATTTATTTGCATTTGTTTGCCGGGAGGTTCACTGGGCCAGAGTGAGCCCATTTTCAGTGGAGGCCAGGGAGAAAAGCTCCAAATCAAAACCGACAATACAAATTACAAAGAAGCAATAGAATAAAATAGTATACAAATTATAAAATACTAAGTTACAGAGAGCAATTCAGAAAGAAATTTTAAATACACCAGACAAACCATGCATATCTATCCAAAGCCGTACAACATTTGGTATATATGTGAATGTTGCAGTAGCTGCTGGGTAGAGAGGAAGTGATGGTGATAGTTGATTAGACTGAGAGTAAGGTAGAGGCATTTGAACGTTTACTACAGTAATAGCAAGATTAAATTGGAGATATATTTAGCTACTTGTTAAATATATAGATAGCTTTTATGTGGCTGGGTTTCTCATGATAGATCATTTTAAGCTGATAGCACGGAGTGTGTGTGTGAGTGTGTGTGTGTGTATATATATATATATATATATATATATATATATATCTATATACAATGAATTGGGGGGGGGCATCTGTAAGATAAGATTGAAATGAGCTGGAGAAATGGGTAGACTAGGTAATATTGGGTTTTGTATGGTCAGTTCTAGTACATGTACATAACCAAGGGGAGGTTAGGTGATGTCTTAAAATGTTCAGGGTAGCTGGTAATCCTGAGTGATGAGGAGAGAGGGTATTCCATAGCTTGGCGATGGTATAGGAGTAGCGCATTTGACTGGTGGAAAGGTTAGGTTTCACTACATTTAGGAGCATTTAATTTACAGATTGGAGCGGTCTATTAGGGTGATACTTGGTGAACAGAGAGGAGAGGGCAGGGCATTTAGAAGGCCTGCAGATTAGCTTATGAGCTGTAGTTGTAGGTATGTTGTATATTGGGGTAGTTCGAACCAGTTTAGAAGTTGAAGTGATGCACAGTGGTGGGAGGAGTATTTAGCACTGGCTACAAATTTTGCAATTTTGTTGTAGCATGAGTCCAGTTTGGATTTGAGAGAGCTTGGATGTTGGTGAAGAGTGGTGCACCATAAAGCAAGGAAGGAAGCAAAAAGGAAGAGGCAAGGGATAGTCTTGCGGAGTAGGTTAAGTATTTGTGCCTGTAGAGGATGCCTAATTTCTGATGGGATTTTTTGATATTGGTGGTAATATGCTGGGTAAAAGTTAGTTTGTCTTTATTGCTGCCTAGAAGGTTGGTGTAAGGGACTACTTCAATGCAAATGTTGAGGGAATGAATGGACAATTCACCTTTGGTTAGGGAAGTAGTTTTTTTAGGGATGAATAACATGAGTTTCATTTTATTAGCATTTAGGGCTAAATGGTTATTATACATCCAGGTTTCAGGAGAGGTGAATGCATTTGGGTGAGTGTCTATAGTTCTGATGTAGATTTGGTAGCTCAGATGATGGTAGAGTCATCTGCATATTGGATGACAGTACCTTGAGTGATAGTGGTATGGAAATCATTGATAAAAATGCTAAACATCGGTGGCCCTAGTGTGGAACCTTGTGCAACTCCTGTACTGATGTCAAGGAATTGAGAGAGGGAGGGATTGGTGCCATTTGGTTGCTGGTTGTCTATCTGTAAGGTAGTTGGAGAACCAGTTTTAGAGTGGGGGGAGAGATGCCTAATTTGGAGAGTTTGGAAAGGAGAAGAGTGTGGGAAAATGTATCAAAGGCTTTGGAAAGATCAAGAAGTAGTGAAGCGACTAGGATGCTCTTCATCTCACATTGCTGCAGTCCTTACTTATGGGTAGTCTGCTGTCCTCGGTCGGCCCGAATACCAAAGTATTAGGCTGACCGTCGGTCATGGGCGCCTAGATCTGACATCAGAGCGTCAGGGTATAAAGGCGCATGACCGACGTCATATCCTCAGTCTTTTTTGCCGCATGGTCCGATGCAGAAGCAGCGTTGCAAGTGCCGTTCGGCGTTCTGAAATTTTTCGTTTTCGGAGTTTCAGACCGATACCAAGTTGGGCTAAGTACCCCGTTGGGGAATATTTCTGTTTTTTCTTGCCTCAGTTACTTACCGGATGTCAGAAAAAGTGAATAATTGTATTTCTTGTGGGAAACAGATACTGCATAGGGATTACCACTCGCTTTGTATTTCTTGTTTGGGACCGGAGCACGACGTAGTCGGGTGTCGGTTTTGTGCTAGGTTTAATAAGCGCACTATAAAACGGAGGTTAGATTGCGCTAGGTTAGTCTTTGGCAAGAGGTGTAATTATAATATGCCGTCGGATGTTCCGACGCCTGCTTCTACTAAGAAGCGCAAAGACAAATCTTTAAAGCCTAGGCAGGATGATTCGTCCATTTCGGACGCCGGACCTTTAGAAGCTACAGCTGAACAGGTGGATCCGGCTGAAGTTTCTGTTGAGTCCCAGGGGGAAACTTTGATTTTACAGGATGTGGCCTCTCAGGAGGCAGGTCAGGCTGAAGGGGCCTCTCAGGTTACTATTCTCCCTTCTATGCCTAGGGTGGTTAGGCCTTCTGCTACTGTTTCTAAGGCTCCTTCTAAAGGCAGGTCTGTCTTGCCTTCCTCTGGTGTCAGTTCTGGTTCTTCAGGGTCTGTGCCTAAAAAGCACATGCTTAAATTGGCAGAGGATTTGATTGCTTTAATTAGAGGTTCTATGCCCCCTCCTGATAAGAGGCCCAGGATGGAGCCAGAGTTGGAAAGTTTGGAGCAGGCCTCAGATGATTCAGAGCCTTCTGCTGAAGACATTCAAGATTTCCCTCCTTATTCTGATTCTGTTGCAGAGGATTCCACTCCTTCTGCTTCTCCTCCAGAGGATTTTTCATTTTCAGAAACTCTGCATTCCATGAGGGAGCATTTTAAGTGGGAGGGACAGGATTACTCTGATTCCCGGAAGAGACTTAGGGAGTTCTTGTTTTTACCACAGCATAGACCCTTAGCTATACCTCCGGTTTTGGATGTTGTTTCAGATGTTTTCGAGCTTCCCTTAATCCAGATTCTGTGCCTCCTGCCCCAGTTAAACCGGACAGGTATTACAGGGTGCCTGAGGCTCATAAATATCTGTATAAGAGTCCTAGGGCGGACCCAGAAACTATTAGTCAGGGGCCTAAGGGTGTTAGAGCCTCTGTTGTTAAGAATCCGGTTCCTCTGGATAAGGAAGCTAGAGCTTTGGATAGATGGGGTAAGAAGGTGTATACCTCTTCTACTTTAGCAATGAGAGCTTTGAACTGCCAGTTTCATATGTTGAAGTATCAGAATTTCCTCCTTTCTCAGCTAAGATCTAAAGTGGATGCTTTGGCAGAGGGCATAGAGTGTAAATAATTGCAGGATTTAGTGCATGTTTCTGAGCAGGTGGGTAAGCACTCTTTGCAATGTGGTTTTGATGCTTTACAGGCTTCTTCTAGGGTGGCGCCACTGGTTCAGTTATTCGAGGCACGCCTGGCTTAAGGATCAGAATTTGTCTGAGCATGTTAAGTCTAGAATTCTGGATGCCCCTTTACAGTCTGAAGTTTTGTTTGGTCCTCCTGTGGAGTCAGTCTTAAAGAAAATGGAAGACAAGGCTAAGTCTATGCAGACTGTTAAAGATTTTTGCAGGTACAACCTCCAAAGTTTAGTAGAAATTGGCCTACTAAGGGGTGGACGCCTTCTTCTGATTCTCAGTCTAGGGGTAGATCTAGACGTGGTAGGGGCAGAGCTCAGAGTACCTTCAGGCCGAGACAATGGAGTTCGCCTGCTCAATCTGCTGGTGAGGGCAGGGGCCAGTCCTTTCGTAAACAGGCCCAATGACCTGCATTTTCAGCTGCCAGATTCTTCTTGCCTGGCAGCTCCTTTGGGAGGAAAGTTGGCTCTTTTCAAACAAAATTGGCATTTAGTCACCCAGGACAAATGGGTATTGGACATTATAAACCGAGGTTACAAGTTATATTTCCATACCATGCCTCCTTTCAAAGGCATGCCAGACGTCCCTCCTCGGCAAAGGATAGAGGCTCACAGACAAATTTCTTTACTTCTTCAAATAGGAGCTATACAGCCAGTTCCTCTGTCAGAAGTGGGCCTAGGATTTTATTCTCGCCTGTTTCTAGTTCCAAAGAAAGGGAACACGTGGAGACCAATTTTGGATTTATCTATCCTCAACACTTACCTGGACATTCCAGAGTTCAAGATGCTGACTTTACAACAACTTTTACCTCTGTTGGGAAAAGATCACTGGATGGTTACTCTGGATCTCAAAGAGGCTTACCTTCATGTTCCTATCAGGCCCAGTTGCAGGAGGTACCTGCGCTGGCTGGAAATTTACATTATCAGTTCTCTGCATTGCCCTTTGGCTTATCTACTGCGCCCAGAGTGTTCACAAAGGTTCTGGCTCCAGTGATAGCTTTTTTCAGACTCAGAGGAATACAGATTTATCCTTATTTGGACGACTGCCTGATTATTGCACAAGAAAGGGACGAACTTCTTCATCATCTACAGTATGTGATGGCAGTGTTAAGATGCCTAGGGTATTCTGTGAACGAAACAAAGTCCAGTCTAGTACCCTCTCAGGACATGTGCTTTCTGGGTGTGAGACTGAACACAGCTTCCCAGATGGCCTTTTTGACCCCGGACAAACAAAGAAGCCTTTCTCTTTATTTCCATCAAATGTCTCTACGGTCCAGGCTGACTGCAAGGACAGTCCTTCAAGCCTTGGGGTTCGTGGCATCTTGTATTCTGGTACTTCCCAATGCCAAATTGCATATGAGGAAGCTTCAATGGTATCTCAAAAATGTATGGACACAGCACTGCCAAGATCTAGACACTGTCATTCAGATAATACCTTGCATTCAGAAGGAGTTTTTGTGGTGGGCTCAGGAATGTCACCTAAACAAGGGACTCTCTGTAACCCGGCCAGAGGCGAGTCAGATTCTAACGACAGATGCCTCGGACAAGGCTTGGGGAGCACACCTCAATGGAAAATGGGTGCAAAACACGTGGCCTGTCAAACTCCAGCATTTGCATATCAACTTGAAGGAAATGTTAGCAGTCCAGTTTGCATTGATGGCTTTCAAAGATTTACTTCACCCAGGGCAGGTGTTGATTCAAACAGACAACACTACTGTCATGTGGTACATCAACAAGCAGGGGAACCCATTCTTACCCTCTTTGCAGACAAGCGATGATTCTGTGGAAACTGCTCTCAATCTACACCTCAATCTTCAGGCAAGGTTTCTACCAGGAGCACAGAACTCCTTAGCAGATGTATTGAGCAGACAAATAGTGGATCCTCACGAATGGAAATTGGATCCTCTTGTATTTCAACAGTTGACAGTGTTATGGGGAACTCCAGACATAGATCTGTTCGCTTCTCCACTAAATTACCAGTTGCCAAAGTTTTGCACAAAATGTTTCATCACACAGCTTGGAAGGTGGACGCTCTATCATTCAGTTGGAACAATCTGCATGTATATGCCTTTCCACCTCTGCCTCTTCTTCCCAAGGTACTTTTGAAGGCCAGACAAGACAAGCCAACCATGATTTTGATAGCACCGGATTGGCCTCGACAACACTAAAGTTTGGAGCAGGCCTCAGATGATTCAGAGCCTTCTGCTGAAGACATTCAAGATTTCCCTCCTTATTCTGATTCTGTTGCAGAGGATTCCACTCCTTCTGCTTCTCCTCCAGAGGATTTTTCATTTTCAGAAACTCTGCATTCCATGAGGGAGCATTTTAAGTGGGAGGGACAGGATTACTCTGATTCCCGGAAGAGACTTAGGAGTTCTTGTTTTTACCACAGCATAGACCCTTAGCTATACCTCCGGTTTTGGATGTTGTTTCAGATGTTTTCTCGGAAGCTTCCCTTAATCCAGATTCTGTGCCTCCTGCCCCAGTTAAACCGGACAGGTATTACAGGGTGCCTGAGGCTCATAAATATCTGTATAAGAGTCCTAGGGCGGACCCAGAAACTATTAGTCAGGGGCCTAAGGGTGTTAGAGCCTCTGTTGTTAAGAATCCGGTTCCTCTGGATAAGGAAGCTAGAGCTTTGGATAGATGGGGTAAGAAGGTGTATACCTCTTCTACTTTAGCAATGAGTGCTTTGAACTGCCAGTTTCATATGTTGAAGTATCAGAATTTCCTCCTTTCTCAGCTAAGATCTAAAGTGGATGCTTTGGCAGAGGGCATAGAGTGTAAAGAATTGCAGGATTTAGTGCATGTTTCTGAGCAGGTGGGTAAGCACTCTTTGCAATGTGGTTTTGATGCTTTACAGGCTTCTTCTAGGGTGGCGGCCACTGGTTCAGTTATTCATAGGCACGCCTGGCTTAAGGATCAGAATTTGTCTGAGCATGTTAAGTCTAGAATTCTGGATGCCTTTACAGTCTGAAGTTTTGTTTGGTCCTCCTGTGGAGTCAGTCTTAAAGAAAATGGAAGACAAGGCTAAGTCTATGCAGACTGTTAAAGATTTTTTGCAGGTACAACCTCCAAAGTTTAGTAGAAATTGGCCTACTAAGGGGTGGGCGTACCCTTCTTCTGATTCTCAGTCTAGGGGTAGATCTAGACGTGGTAGGGGCAGAGCTCAGAGTACCTTCAGGCCGAGACAATGGAGTTCGCCTGCTCAATCTGCTGGTGAGGGCAGGGGCCAGTCCTTTCGTAAACAGGCCCAATGACCTGCATTTTCAGCTGCCAGATTCTTCTTGCCTGGCAGCTCCTTTGGGAGGAAAGTTGGCTCTTTTCAAACAAAATTGGCATTTAGTCACCCAGGACAAATGGGTATTGGACATTATAAACCGAGGTTACAAGTTATATTTCCATACCATGCCTCCTTTCAAAGGCATGCCAGACGTCCCTCCTCGGCAAAGGATAGAGGCTCACAGACAAATTTCTTTACTTCTTCAAATAGGAGCTATACAGCCAGTTCCTCTGTCAGAAGTGGGCCTAGGATTTTATTCTCGCCTGTTTCTAGTTCCAAAGAAAGGGAACACGTGGAGACCAATTTTGGATTTATCTATCCTCAACACTTACCTGGACATTCCAGAGTTCAAGATGCTGACTTTACAACAACTTTTACCTCTGTTGGGAAAAGATCACTGGATGGTTACTCTGGATCTCAAAGAGGCTTACCTTCATGTTCCTATCAGGCCCAGTTGCAGGAGGTACCTGCGTTTTGGCTGGAAATTTACATTATCAGTTCTCTGCATTGCCCTTTGGCTTATCTACTGCGCCCAGAGTGTTCACAAAGGTTCTGGCTCCAGTGATAGCTTTTCAGACTCAGAGGAATACAGATTTATCCTTATTTGGACAACTGCCTGATTATTGCACAAGAAAGGACGAACTTCTTCATCATCTACAGTATGTGATGGCAGTGTTAAGATGCCTAGGGTATTCTGTGAACGAAACAAAGTCCAGTCTAGTACCCTCTCAGGACATGTGCTTTCTGGGTGTGAGACTGAACACAGCTTCCCAGACGGCCTTTTGACCCCGGACAAACAAAGAAGCCTTTCTCTTTATTTCCATCAAATGTCTCTACGGTCCAGGCTGACTGCAAGGACAGTCCTTCAAGCCTTGGGGTTCGTGGCATCTTGTATTCTGATACTTCCCAATGCCAAATTGCATATGAGGAAGCTTCAATGGTATCTCAAAAATGTATGGACACAGCACTGCCAAGATCTAGACACTGTCATTCAGATAATACCTTGCATTCAGAAGGAGTTTTGTGGTGGGCTCAGGAATGTCACCTAAACAAGGGACTCTCTGTAACCCGCCAGAGGCGAGTCAGATTCTAACGACAGATGCCTCGGACAAGGCTTGGGGAGCACACCTCAATGGAAAATGGGTGCAAAACACGTGGCCTGTCAAACTCCAGCATTTGCATATCAACTTGAAGGAAATGTTAGCAGTCCAGTTTGCATTGATGGCTTTCAAAGATTTACTTCACCCAGGGCAGGTGTTGATTCAAACAGACAACACTACTGTCATGTGGTACATCAACAAGCAGGGGAACCCATTCTTACCCTCTTTGCAGACAAGCGATGATTCTGTGGGAAACTGCTCTCAATCTACACCTCAATCTTCAGGCAAGGTTTCTACCAGGAGCACAGAACTCCTTAGCAGATGTATTGAGCAGACAAATAGTGGATCCTCACGAATGGAAATTGGATCCTCTTGTATTTCAACAGTTGACAGTGTTATGGGGAACTCCAGACATAGATCTGTTCGCTTCTCCACTAAATTACCAGTTGCCAAAGTTTTGCACAAAATGTTTCATCACACAGCTTGGAAGGTGAGCGCTCTATCATTCAGTTGGAACAATCTGCATGTATATGCCTTTCCACCTCTGCCTCTTCTTCCCAAGGTACTTTTGAAGGCCAGACAAGACAAGCCAACCATGATTTTGATAGCACCGGATTGGCCTCGACAACACTGGTACCCACTACTGAGGAGTTTAGTACGAGAACCTCCATGGCCTCTGCCTTTGATTCCGCACCTTTTGTCACAAGAGGACAGTCACTTCCTCAATGTCAAGATTCAGTCTCTGCATCTAACAGCCTGGCATATTCTGTTTTAGACTCTGGAGGGTCTCAGCTTCCACAACAAGTTTTGAATGTTATTTTGGAGGCCAGGAGGCCTAGTACCAGGAAAGTTTACGCTGATAAATGGAGGAGATTTTTATTTGGAGCAAAGGAAAGGACTTTGATGTCTCCAAACCTGATTTAAGTGTTGCTCTTCAATATCTTACTGAGTTATTGGACAAGGGTTTGTCTTTCTCCTCAATAAAGGTCCATGCTGCAGCCATTTCTGCTCACTATGATTGTGACCCTCCTTTATTCTCTCATCCTTGGTTTAAGCAATTTCTTAGAGGGGCAAAGAATATAAGACCCCACGCAGAGCTCCTACTCCTGCTTGGGATCTCAATTTTGTGTTGGAAAACTTACTCTACAACCTTTTGAGCCTGCAGCTACTGCCGAGTTAAAGTATTTGTCATGGAAAACTGCTTTTTTGTTGGCCATTACCTCTGCACGAAGGGTTTCTGAATTACAGGCCCTCATGGCAGTGGAGCCTTTCCTGATTTTTCATAAGGATAGGGTATCTTTGCGTACTAATCCTTCCTTTATGCCTAAAGTGGTTTCTAGTGTGGCCTTAAATCAAACTATTCATTTGCCTACTTTTTATGCTAACCCCCAAAATAAAGGGGAGAAAATTTTGCATACTTTGGATATTCACAGGCAGTTGCGTTATTATTTGAGCAGAACCAAGGAGTTCAGACAGTCTCAGCAATTGTTTGTTTCTTTTGCTTTGGGTTCACAGGGTAAACCTGTTTCAAAACAAACTATTTCTAAATGGATTGGGTTTTGTATTTCTTTCTGTTATTCCCATCATGGTAAGGAGATTCCTGCTGGAATCAGGCCTCATTCCACTAGGGCTACTGCTACTTCTACGCCTTTCTAAGGGGGTAGCTACAAAAGACATTTTGGAGGCAGCTACTTGGAGTTCAGTGCATACCTTTTCTAAACATTACCACCTTCCTCTTTATTCTAAGTCTAGGGCTGGATTTGCCACTGCAATTTTACAGGGCATTTTAGCGGCCCCTAATGCTTTATGATTTTACCATCCTCCCTTTCCGTTGCTTTGGGATTCTACCCATAAGTAAGGACTGCAGCAATGTGAGATGAAGAACATAGTACAATTTTGTACCTACCATAAATGTAGATGTTCAAGATCCACATTGCTGCAGTCCAGTTACCCTCCCTCCTTCCCCACTGTAGTTTGACTTGGTGCTATGCTTTAGGTGATGGTTGTTGTTGGGCATGTTTTTGGGAGGTATTCTGTTTTTGGCTGTGGCCTTTCTGGTTTGGCCTTCTGACATCTGGGGCAAGAAAAGACTGAGGATATGACGTCGGTCATGCGCCTTTATACCCTGACGCTCTGATGTCACATCTAGGCGCCCATGACCGACGTCAGCCTAATACTTTGGTATTCGGGCCGACCGAGGACAGTGGACTACCCATAAGTAAGGACTGCAGCAATGTGGATCTTCGAACATCTACATTTATGGTAGGTACAAAACTGTACTTTTTCTACATCTCAAGCTTGGCTGACTGTGTCCAGGAAGAATATAAGAGCGGTGGTGGTGTGTGACCAGGCCTAAATCCATGCTGGGTTGGAGAGAGGATATTGTCGTGTTGCAAGTAGTTAAGTAGTTGGCTATGGATATATTTTTACAAGATTTTAGAGATAGGTGAAAGGATGGCAATAGGTCGGAAGTTAGAGGTGTCATTATTATTTCCTCCTTTGTGGAGAGGGAAAATAAATGCTTTTTTCCAGATCATAAGTTTGAAGGCCTCTTGAATGGATCTGTTTTTGAAGTACACTGATGGGGTAGGCAATAGGGTTAGCTGACATTTGTAGAAATTCTGGTGGTAGGTTATCTGGGACATTAGAGCCAGGTTTAAGTTTAAGAAGTTTTTTTATGGGGGAGGTAGGTATGGGTAAGAGAGAGAAGTTTGATCTTGATATTGCAGAGAGGTCTGGGAGAGGTGGGTTGATTTGAGGGAAGCTGGCGGTGAGATTGGATATGCTGTTTTAAAAAATTAGTTAAAAAGCTGTTTCAGGTGGAGTCCTGTCTGGATCAGGAGAGGGATTTTTACTTTTGCCTGGGTTTAATGGAGAATTTATGGACCTGCTGTCTTTTTCTTCTGACTGGTCAAGGAAGGGGCTGTTTTGCAGGATACATAGCATTATTTCCACTGTAAGACATGAACTGGTCATGGGAGATTGCTGTTGTGGCAGCTATCAGTATTTTTGCTTGTTTTGATAACTAGAAAAGTATATTTATGCAAAATACCCTCTCTATCAGAGGCCTAGGGAGAAAAGACCCACATTAATTTGAAAATGACCATGACAGTACAGAGTTGCAGTATATAATGAAGAGGTCATAGTTACAAGATGTGTTCAAAACAGTAATGAAAACATATGCAGAAATGTACTCAGTCAATGACTGATTTATGCGCAGGAGAAAATAACCGTATTATATTGTATTATGTACTGTTTGTATCTTTACTGTGATAAGAAGTGTACCATCTTTTGCATTTGCCAGTATGATACCAATGTTAGAGAAAAAGAATGCGGTTAAAAGGTAAAGGGATTGATGTATACAGTTTGTACGAGATTGTTTTTATTTGTGCATTTTACACTGTCAGCTAGTTGCAGCAGTAGAGAAAGTGTAGTTATCCTTCATGTGTTGGCAAGCTGATTTATAAGCTGTATATGTATTATGTAGTATATGTACAGTTCCTTGTAATAGTGCTGCCTATTGATGTGTGTAGAAGAGCAAGCCCCCCATACCTTGAACTTGTATATACTAACTCCAAGATTGCCATACCTTGGAGAAAAGGAAATATTCCAAGAAATGGCCATCTCATACCTATGTATATTTGTCCATTTTTTCGGCCATTCAGTCTCAGTGTTTTGGGATTCTCTGTAGCAGTAGTTACCATTTTTTGAGGTGATATGTAGACTTTAAACTTGCATCAGAAGGTATGGCATTCCTGTTGGCCAACTAAGGATCCAGCCCATCACTGCGGGTGTTGTACATACTCAGGTGCATGAGGACCTGCTATGCTGTCTTTTGAAGGCATTCAATTTTTTGTATATGCTCTGTGAGCATGTCTTAGCAGAGCCAAGTGAATATACCTGTGTCATGTGTTGCATGCCTTGCACCTTTTTTCTAACATATGGTTGACATTACTTTGGGCTGGACCATTGTCCTAATACAGAATAGACAAGATGACATCAACCCCTCAATCTGTTCCTCTTCCTGCCTGACTACTCTCTTTCTGATCATTTGGATCAGTCACAGACAGTAATTATATTTTAAAGAAAGTGTTTTCGTATGTTTAAACTTCTCATGCTACATTTTAATTAGAACTGGCATGCTAACAGGCAGCATCCAGACAGAATTTGCTGCTGTTTTTTTTTTTTATGTTTTATGTTCCACCTGCCAACAGAACCACTGCACAGAAAGTAGACACTGCGGATCATGAATTGTTCAGCTTTTACACAGCTGAAGCCATTGTCAGTTCTAATTTAAAATGACCGGTATGACCATATTTTCTAGGCAAAGTCTACCAAAGGCCATTGCAACAGTCAGAATTAAGTGGATTGAGGACAGCACAATTCTGCCTGAGTTAGAAGGTAGGCTTGCATTGATGCTGAAGTATTGCCAACATAGACAATGTGCAATTAAAACTGAGAAAACTAAATATGTTTATTAGTGAATTTGTGTAAGGTGAATCTGAGAATTACAGAAAAATAATGAACAGCTTTGTTTTAGATATTGACTGAGTTTTAATATAGCATCCAGCTGAAGATTTTTTTTTTTGTTTTACTTTTTACTGAGTGCACAGAAGCCATGTTTGTAATGAATGATCTTTGAATGCAACTAAGTGACGTGTTTTAGTTAGGCTATGAGGATTTTGGAAGTAGCTCTAACTGGCTATTTGTGCTTCCATACAGCTGGAGGAAATTATTGACCAGAGGCTAATACTTTTTAATCCATTTTAATGTGCTTTTAACAAAGCATTTTACAAAGTTAAATGTAAATATGTAAAGTGTAAATGAAGGGGTGAGTGAAATATTAAATAAGTTGAAGTAACACAGTTCAACCGACTGTTGTTATTAACATAAAAACTAATGCATTAAAATTAAAATGCTAGACAGGGGTCCAGGAAAGTAAATAATGTGGGAAGAAATAGCCAGGGAATTGTTATGGCTAGGCTTGTATAGGCCCTAGGGCTGATAGCCTAGTACCAACCTATGAAGTAATTTTGAACTGGAACTGCCACTAGTGACAAATAGTTCTAAAATCCCCAGTACTGTAAATGAAGTAGTTAACTGCTCGCACGTGAAAGTGTGTAGCAGAACAAAGATGGCTATTCCATACATTCATTCTGTCTTGTGTTCTACATCTCTTCTTACAGATCTTCTCCCATCCACCATTATAAACTAGTGCAGGCTTACAAGAGAGGCCTATGTTTTATCTCTGAAGAATCTGCACTGGTTAGAATTTGATCACCAGATGAGTCTTGTTCAACTAAAATTTGCTCATAAGACGAACTGTAATTTCTGAACATCCCTCTTCCTGCAGTGTTGTGCTAAGTCAGCTGCATAGCATTCTTCTAACAAGTAATACATTTGTTGATGCGTGAATTAAGTCTGAGTTAAAAAATAAAATCACCTGCAGTGGAAATGCCAATGTGAATATTACATTTTTACCTGACCTAGTCATCCTTACCTTGTCGGTTGATTCAGCAGGTCTGCTATAGTTAAATATTCACCTGGATGTTGTTGTGTTGCTAACTGACCCTTTGTAATTCTTCTTATTTTCCTCTTTTGATCCCCATTTACTGATGATCAGTACTGGCCGCGGTGGTGCAGCGGTTAGTGCTGTCACCTCACAGCAAGAGCTTCTCTGGTTCGATTCTTAGCTGCAGAGCCTTCTTTGTGGAGTCTACATGTCCTCCCTGTGGTCAAGTGAGTTTTAAAGACGTAGGTCGGCATGTGTGTATGTGTGCGCCTTCTGTGAAGGTTGGACGCCAGGCTGGCAACTCAGCACCATAAAAACACCACTGCCAATCAATCTGCAGACCGATGATCCACTGTGGTGACCCCTAACCAGGAAAAAAACAGAGAGTATTAATCTTTAGTCATAGTGTACACTTGCTCATCTTTCTTAAGATTGCAGTTGCCTTTATGATTAGTCTAAACGTTTACTGCAGAACTTCTTTTCCAGCACATTTCGTACAGCTGTGCATTATGTATCATTGCTTCCCATTGCATATCTATGTTTGTAAAGTGTGCTGTCTTGGCAATGTACACCTGCACAGCTGCAGTATGCATTTTGTTTTTATTATCCTTATTTTAAATACCTTTTATTAAATTATCACTTAAGACATAGACACACATATTAATAGAAAAGAAAACAAACCATGTTAACATTTTTTCATTTACATACATTGTATATTACATATGTTTTCTGTCTTTATAACAGTTGTCATTCAGTGCAACATTGCATATATTGCTCAATTCCTGCAGTTCTTTAAACCTCTTCCTTTTCCTGAATATTATTTTGCATGTATTATTCCCATAAATTCTATTTATTTCTGTTTAGAAAAGGGAAGAATCAAATTAGACACCTCCTCCAGTTTTTATCTGTACTTCAAATACAGTTGGTTTAGATTTTAATGTCTATTTCCTAGTAACTGCTTTTTTGGCAGCTAAAAGAATTAAACAGTGTATGGCCTTACGTGTTGTGTCTTTCGGCTTAGGGGCCGCCACAGCGGAACTCCGGCCCGCTAATGTTTGGTAGTGGATTTTTACGTGCCGAGTTACCAGCCCTGACGCACAACCTTCAACGAAGGCACGCCCATTCATGCATGCCTCCACACAGAAGACGCTCTAGCTGAGAATCGAACGGGACAACATCTTGCTGTGAGGCGACAATGCTACCACAGCACCACTACCGCAGGTTTTTCCTTACTATGTCTTAGTAATTCAGTGTCCCAGCTCAAAAGAATCATTTCCTTAGTTAGAACCATTGCTGCCCCATTATTCCTGACAAAGTACTGTTTGGGGAATTTTTAAAATATATAATTTCATTACAGTCCCAAAAACATGTTCCCAGTTACCTCTTTCTTCCATATCACACCTCCAATGTTTGCTATCTACCTGAGGAAAAATTCTTCGAAGTTTGCTTGAGGTAAAAAATACCTATGCAAACACTTCCAAGCAAAAATCCTAAACCACCTGGATTTTGTTGCATACTTGGGGAGTTGTACACATGTCCACTAATTGTTCCCTTGTAAATTTCTTTTCCAGTCTGTCTTCTCAATCTTTTCTAACCTCCTGTGATTCTTAAAGTTGTTATGCAGTATTTTATATGCCCAATTAATTATCCCTTTTTAACAGCAACTTCTGTTTTAGATTAGACGAAAAACTTTACTGGAACAGGTCATTCCCTTAGGACAGCCTATCGCTTTCTCTGTACTCTTATCAATCCCTGGTAGGGAAGGCAGTCTCTAAGCTGCAGTCCAAACAACTTATTGGCCTCATCCCATTCTTTTATCATTCCCTCTCTAGTTCCCGATACGGTTTTTTTCCAGTAAATTCCATCCCCCCTTGCCTATTTTCAGTATTCCTGTTGGCAAAAATCTTTGTTCTCCATTGCCGTGTTGGCTTACTTAGAATAATTTGTCTAGCTTTATGGATATAATGCTCTGTAAGGTTGTCACAGTTCTCCTTAAAGATCTATATCCAAAATCCCACTTTCTCCTTGTGCATTTTTTTTATCCTTATCTAACTTTTTCTTTACCATTTTAATACTTTGTAGATATCTCTTGATTACATAGCAGATTTGTTTTATAGGCCATGTTAACACAGTATGCGCTCACTATAATACTGTATTAGATCTTTGTCGATCTTTATATGTAATCTTCGTGTAAACTCCATAGAGTAAACTCTCAGTTAAGTGGCACACATGGGGACTGGTAGATGCCAGATAACTGTAGCTTCTGGTTGCTTGAGAGTTACTATTAAAATAGGTCTGACTAATACTGTATCCTATACTGTTTGGTTTGACTTGTTCTCAGGTTGGGGAGAGAGGGAATTTATTGCTATCTTCCTTTTTAAAACTCTAAAAACGTAAGGTATTTTTCTGCGGGGGGGGGGGGGGGGGTGCAACACACAAACTTTCTGCTATATTTCTTCAATATTTTTGTGCCGGTTGCTTGAGTTCCGGTTAACTGAGAGTTTACAATATTTGGGGACTCTTCCAATCTGTTCACCATAATGATCAGATTTAATGATATATTTTATTTTATACATGTATAATTTTTATGTTGCATAATGTTGTGTATAAGTTTTGTGGGACTTCCCATCTAGACATTCATAGTCAACAAATATAATAAAATGTTTAGAAAATAGATGTAACCCAAGAAAAAAAAAAACTTTCATACATGAGTAGACACAAATGACCATTCTTCATTTTCAAGTATGACTTCCTTGTTTACTCTTTCTAGTTTTGAGAATAGTGAATGGAAACCTGTGTTCATTATCTGTATTCTGTCTCTTTATTGCACCCTCTCTGCATCTTCTCTTTATTAAGTTTGTATTCTTCCCTTTTATTTCGTGCCCAACTTAATTTCTGTATACATCTTAACCCTCTTAAGAGTTTGAATTTATTTGCTTCACAGTGTGCCTTTGCTTTCACAATTGCCTTCCTAGCTTCCTCCTACTTTATCCAAAGATGCACTTGTTTCATTATATCTGCTCCTACTTACTTTTCTTATTGATCTTTTTTGACCTAATTTTTTTATGAGGAACAGACCAAAACTATAAGGCAAAAATGTGGACATCTGAGAGGTATGACTGCTGAGACTTAAAGGGGAAGTACAGAAATACAAGGGGAATCATGTACATTTCTGATTCTTTAGTTTTGCAGAACTTATCTGATCTTAGTTGCATTTTGCTTTGTCCCTTAACACATACCAATAGAAAGCCAGGCCGCTCAATGATATTTCAGCGTCTGGACTTTTTTCTGTTGGTATATGTTCAATTTACAGTGGGCATGGTGGTTGGGACTGTCCAGTGTGCTAATTTTTGAATAGTATTGAACAGTCATTGCATAATATTGTGTACATTATAATATGCTGTACATGTCATCCTGTGGAGATTTATGTTTATATTTTATTATCGTAACACAAGATAATTCATTGCAAGGATCCTCCTCATCAAGTGGACATCTCAAAGATTCTTTAATACTGAATCATCCCTGTTTGCCATAGTGTTGTGCAGCAGCCATTAGAAAACCAGGCTGTAAAACAATGGTATCATACCCTCAGGAGTATTTTGATGCCCACTATCATTTATAATACTTTGCTAGTTTGTCTTGACGTTGGACTGTATGTTTTATAAACTACTGTGGCAGTCAGCACAGAGGATAAAAGTTGTGAATTGTTAATGAGCATTTGATTCATGCAGCCGCTGTCTACCATGTTGCTTTGAGTAAATGACTGTACCATTCAGTGATCATTTTGTCACCCTTTGCCCAGTGGGATTTTGCATTGTCAAAAGCTGAACAAAACCTGTTTTTTTTTTTTTTTTTTTTTTTAGTAGAGATGGAGTAAAGATAGGAAATTTTTAAAACAACCTGAATTGTGCAAACCCTTTTTTTAGAAATATGCAACAAAAGAAAAAATGTATATAAAACATAGTACTTTCGTAAAATACAACAGAACTTTGAGGAGTGAAATTATTTCTTTCTCTGTCTCTCTCTCACACACACACATACTCACACACACACACACACACACACACACATGCACCGCTTACACTGTTACTTCTTGTCAGAAACTATAATACCTTATTTAGTTTGAACTTTCTGGTTACTGCAGCAATCTTGCTGTGGAGGTAGGTGTTTGGATTTGTTTCGCCCCATGTGGAAGCAGCTTAGCAGAAACATTAAAATGGGGGAGTGAGGTTTAGGACAAAGCTAACGAAGTATTTCTCAATTTTGCCTCATTCCATATCAGCCTTGTGGAGTATTTTCAGGTCATCTGACTACTGTAAGAGTTCTGGGCAGCAATGCATTTCAGTCAAATGTTGCCTTTTTGCCTGGGATTTCACTGGACTTAATGGACTGGGAACAATGTTGAAACTTTGATCTATAGATAAAAAGAAGGCAAATCTGCTGCTTTGCCTGTCAGTCTTTTTCACTGTCTGAATAGACTCAAATGTCAAGAAGTTAGAGTACAGTTGTTTTCATTTTGTGGTAGTAACACCACCAGCTATTTTTTTCTAATGTTACCTGTCTGTTGAAGTGCATTTGTCTGTATATTTAAATTTCAAACTATATTGCCCAAGTTCTTTAAATAAAGAAGCACATAAATACCACACACCCACATCCTTTCAACTGACACTCTTACCTTTCCTCTCTTCCTGTCTTCAATTCCATCTCTTATTCCCAATTTACTTTCATTCACTTGCCCTGTCACTATGCCTTCCATACTTACTTCAACTAATTTAAAACGCATCATCCTGTTCTCACTTTTTCCTTTCCTTTTCTTACCCTTCCTTCTCACCTCTTATGAACAACTTAGCCTTACTGGAATCACACACCCTCACTCAAATTAGTAGCTCACCATCCCAAAACACATTCCAAGCCTGTTCTAACATCATTTCTTCTCCCAGCTACCTTCTTGCAAAATTTCATAGAAAGGTCCAAATTACCTTCAGTAATCATGTACACAGAAAATCCTCATACATTTTCACTAAACCCTCACTCCTGATAAGATTACTTCTTATCCTATAAGCAGGTGACATTTATCCCAACCCTGGCCCAAATAACACTACCACTATTAACCCCATCAGTCTCCCACCCTCCAGGTCTAATCTACTCTCCAAACCCCCAAACTCTCTCTCTATAGCTCACCTTAACATCCGTAATATTAATAATAAAATAACCTGGCTCCATGCCTCTGCTAGACATACACTCATTCAGCATCCTTTGCCTGTCTGAAACTTGGCTTAAACTAGCAACCCAAGAAAGTGAGATTATTCCCCTGGCTATAACATCCACAGACTGGATCGTAAAGCTAGAAAGGGTAGTGGGATAGCAATTATTTACAAAACAGGGATGCAAATTACTGTCTTACATGGTAAACCTCCCTCTGTAAGTAATGCCTAAATCCTTATCTCCAAACTCCAGCTTAATACCCAGAAATCCATATACATAGTCTGCTTATACCTTCCCCCTGGAAATAACATCAGTACCCTAGAAGTGATCCTCAGCTGGCTCTCCATTCATTTCCCACAAGAAACCATAGTCCTGGGCAATGTCAACATCAACTGGAAAACCTGCACGTCAGTATACCCTCCCACCCTCTTAAATATCCATGGTATTATACAAACCATTCAAGCTCCCACCAGAACTAACAGACCTAATAACAAAGAAAGCATATTAGACTGGTTTCTGACTAATCGTCACCACCAAACTTGTACAGTAGGAACTCTACCTGCTGACATAAGCGACCATGCCCTTACTTAATCAGACATAAAACTGATCCCCCTAACCCAACTAAATTCAAAATGGTCAGAACTAATAAAAACATTAACCCTGAAACCTTCAAAGCTGAGCTAAGAGCCTGTAACTGGTCCCCTCTTAAACACCTTTCACTGGATGATGCTCTCTCGTACTTCAACTCAAAGTTCCTATTTATTCTAGACTCACATGCTCCCTCAAGATCTTTCAGAATTGGCTCAAAACACGCACCTTGGCTATCAAAGGATACAAGGCATAAAATTATTCTGAAAAATAAACTCTGGACCAAATACCGTAGAACTAAAGATCCCATCGACCAACTAAACTTTAGGCAAATAAGAAACATTACAAAAACAGCCATACATCTAGATAAAAGAAACCACTACTGCCATCTACAACAAGTTAACCAACATAATCCACAAAGGTTCTGGGCAGGAATAAATAGACTCTTAAAGCCTGGCCACTCTGACACCCAGTGCCCCTCAGGCACTTCTCAAAACAACCCAAAATAAACTGCTGATGCCTTCAATACCTTCTTAACTGAAACTGTCCAATCTCTATTTAATCAACTTTTCCCAGATATCCCCTCCCTGTCCACCTCCTCTAATACTTCTATTCCCTTATTTCAACTGCAACCTGTACCCACATCAATAATATGTTCTCTGCTCCACAAACTGAAATTCTCCTGTCTGTCAGCTGACCAGCTACCAGCTCAGTATCTAAAAATTGCAGCTAAAACATTAGCCTATTCCATTTCCATCCTAATTAACAGAGCCATCATTGAAGGCTACATTCCTTCAATCTGGAAAATATCACATATTATTCCCCTGCATAAAGGTGGTAACTCAGCTGAACTCTCAAACTTCCGACCCATAGCCTTACTCTCCCCCTTAGCTAAAATCATGGAAAAATGAGTCCAAAAACAACTTCTAAATCACCTCTTAAATTACAATCTGCTAGCTGATTGTCAACATGGCTTTAGACCATTCCACAGCCCTCCTTTCCTTCACTGACTGCATCAACAAAAACCGGAATAATAGCATCTTTACCTCTGCTCTCTTTATTGATCTATCCAAAGCCTTCGATATGGTCAGTCACGACATACTAATAAACTTACTTAAATCTTTCTCGCTAGACACAAGTGCTATAAAGTGGCGCCACTCCTATCTTCATAACAGACAGCAGGCAGTTCTTTGGCACAATAACTTATCCAACCACCTACCCATTTCCCTTGGAGTCCCCCAAGGCTCAATTCTTGGCCCTCTTCTGTTTTCAATTTTCATTAATGATCTTCATACTACTATTCCTCTTGCAACCTGTATACAATATGCAGATGATTCTACTTTGATTTGTTCTGCCTCATCCCCCTCCGAACTTCACTCTATCACCCAACAGACATTCCAAACTGTAGAAATGTGGTTCCTAAAATGATGCTTAATCTTAAACCCCAAGAAAACCAAAATATTACTTTTCTCCCCCACGCGAAAATCCTCTCCACTCAACTTCTCTGTCTTGTCAAGTGATGGCACCTAGATTTCCCCCGACCCAACTACTAGGCTCCTAGGAGTGGAGCTTGACAACAGTCTAAGCTTTGGCACTCACCTTAACAACACTATAAAACTAGTTAACAGAAAATTAGGTTCATTGTACAGAATTAAACCATTCCTTACTCCACTTGCCAGAACATCCATCGCCCACCCATACCTAATTTCCACCCTCCTTTATGCCTCGTTTATCTATACTAATCTGTCCAAAGCTAACCTCAGCAAAATGGCTGTTGCCTACAACAGTATTGCTAGATTTGCCTCTGGCTGTACTTTTAGAACTCACCACGGCATAAACTTAATCTAATTAGGATGGCTTGAGCTACAAAACCTGTTTTTATTTCACCAACTCTCCATAGCCCATAAAATCCTGTACAAACCCTTTAGTACTCCCATACTCACTACAGTTATTACTCCTTACTGCAATCTTAAAAGCCTACGTTCTTCTAATGAACTTCTTATTTCCACTTGTAAATCCTACAACATGGCCGGAAACTCCTTGTTCTCAAACACTGTAGGAAAAATCTGGAACTCCCTTCCTGACAATCTCACTGCACTCTCCTCTCCTCCCTGCTTTAAATCCTAACTCAAATCTCACCTCAAAACCCACTGGCTCTGCTCATGTACTAACCGTGACTAGCTTTCTATATCCTCCCAAGTACTTCCTATATTTTCTGATTACAGAACTTTAACTAACGCTTCCCTATTTCTTCTATCATGCTCAATTTGTACACCTTTATTTTATAGTTTTTTATAGTTAATTTCTAATATTTCTTTTGCAAATATATGCTAATGAATATTCTCCTAGCTAATTATTTTTTCTCTGTTATTAATGTATGCATTTGGAGCTTTTCTCCCCGGGCCTCTGCTGAAAATGGAAATATATCCAGTTGGACCAGCCCAGTCAACAAATGTAAAATAAAAAAATAAAATAAAGAATTTCATTATTCAATTCCAAAATCACAAGGGTAATTACACAAACCTGATCAACTGTATATATTGGCATGTACCTTCTGAAGACTGCTCAGCCATAGCTGATAAAAGTTAATAGCACAGTTGGCTCATTTTAAGAGTTTACAGTGATTTTATCCTGTGTGACCAGATTGATTTGGTGTTAAATCTGACCACAAATTAGTTATTTCTCAGGTTTCATGGTTCTACCCAACCACCAAATGAGACCAACTTTATAGCCTTCTCCTACACAGACCTACTTCAGGTTGTATAAGATGGACAAAATTTCCAAGCAATCCCCCATACAAATGGACTAGATTGATGGGGCTGCTTCTTTCGCCTCTGTCTTTTACCATCACTTTAGAGGTGCATAGAAAAGTCAGTATCTGTCCACCATACATTTAATGGCAAATTCAGAAATAAACCTGTCTTCAGGAAGTCCTGTATTAATCAATGTATAACAAAAGAAAATAAAGGTTGTAAGAAATCCCTGTCCACCTTCCTCAAGACCACACTGAAATATGTCAGCAAGAAATTGAAGAATGATGTTAGATAATATAAAGCAGACCATGAGCTTACAGTCAGTCGCTACAGATACCAAAGGAAACTAAGTCTTTTTCGAGTTATGTCTGAAAATTAAGGAATAATGTCAAAAAATGCACCAGGCTCATTCATAATATCATCCATTTCCCATCCAAGGATATAGCCAATATAGTAGACAAATTAGTGACAACTGTACCCCACCTATCCACATTGTTGCCCCACTATCTTTGAAACTTTAATTTCCCTGACATCACTTTGGAACAAGTCTCGCAATTCTTGTCAACGTCTAAAGATAATGCTTCCATGGGACCACCAGGGTGCATTCTTATCAGTGCCAATATGCATGAAGTCTCTTCTTATCTAACCTGTGCTTGTCCAATGTGTAGAACATTTTGAGACAGTTTCAGGTCATTTTGGGATACAAAATTAATGAAGGTATAACAAAGGGTGTAGCTACAATATAAATTGTGTGCCCACACATGAATTTGTTCATCATCCCCATATATACGGAGACATAAGATGAATTACTTAGGAGTATGGATTAAGGAAGGCTTCTGTTATGGCAACTAAGGCTATGTGGGATGAGTCTAGACAAAAGATGATACAAAAACTGAGAAACTGGCACCTCTTGTTTATAGATATAAGGTACTAGCAGTAAAAATGTTTTAGTCACTTCCATTTTATATATGGACAGACCTATTTTATCAACCAGAAGAGAAGTTATAGACAATAATAAAGAATTGAACGAATATATCTAGGAAGGGAAGAGGGCAATAGTTAAGTGGGATAAATTGATCCTTCCAATACATCAAGGTGGTTTAGGATTACCTGATTTGAAGGGATATTTTAAAGCTACACAGTTATGGCTCATATACATAAGCAGAAGGTTATGATTTAAAATGGAAAGGGATGATGAAGTGAGAGGGTTTCAAGAAAGTGTGTATGGGATTTTGGATGCTGATCCTCAAGGAGAATAATAACGACCATAAAGAATAGAACACTTTCTGCTATCTTATGAATACAAGAGCTACACCAATATGAGAATAGAAAAAGGAGATTTTGCTAATGGGATGACTTCAAGTGGGGGTAAAGAAAATAGGCAAGAGGGGTTGGAATTTATAGGAGAAAATTGGCAGAGGAACCATGACTGGGAGAAAATAACTGGAGAGAGAAAGGTAATAGGGTGGAATGAGGCCAAGAAGACGTTTGGACTGCAGGCTAGAGACTGCCTTCCCTAGCAGGAGCTGTTGTGAGAGTATAGGCAACTAGAAAGGGACAGTTTAGTGAAAGACCTGCTCTGTTAGAGTTCTTAGTTGAATGTAGAACAGACACTAATCTTAAAAAAAGATAATTGGAGTATATAAAATATTGCATGATAACTATAAATCCATCAGATGAGGTTAGAAAATATTTGGAAGAGATGGAGGAAAAGCAGTTTAAAAGAGTACAGCGGGTATGCCTTGCAAGTATGCAACAATGACCCCAAGGTTTAGGATTTTTGCTTAAAGGTTTTTGTATAGGTTTTTTATACCCCAAGCAGACTTCAAAGAATTTTTCCTCAGGTGTTTAGGAAATGTTGGAGGTCTGATGGGGCGAAAGGGGTAACTGGGAATATATGTTTTAGGGGTGTAATGAGTTGGAAAATTTAAAAAATTCTCTACAGAATGCTTTGTCAGAAATATTGGATGAGAAAATGGCTGTACCTAAGGAAATGTTTTATGTTATGTAGTCCAATCTCGCCTACATTCTTACCCGTGGGTTCGGAGCTGAACCTCTGCTCCGACTCGGTCTAGCTCGAAGTCTTCAACTGGTTCGTGGCTAAGAGGTATCCCATGCAGCAATGCGCCTATCCCCAGATCTCGTTTGACACTCATACAGCTTAGACCTGGTCTCGCTCTTGGCCGTGGCTAAGTACAATTTTTTAATTTATTTTTCAAATATAGCAGCTCCAAAAGCTATTTTCATAGCTAGTGTGTGTGTTTTGCTTCTGCTGGTTGTGTGACTGGTTCTGTTGAACTTTTCTTGGTATCCTGTTTCCTTCTTTGATGTTTACAGGCTAGGCCTGTTTCAGTTAGAGGACCTAGTCCTCCCCTGTTTTTGTGTAGTAAACCTGTTAGCAGGTTTTTTGTTGTGTGACTGTTTTTGGTGCCCTTATTCCTTGGGATAGTCCCGTTTAACTTGTAGGACCTAGTCCCACCTGTGGTTATCCCACGGTCCCTAGGCCATTTCAGTTAGAGGCTCTAGTGTCCCGTGCTCAATCTTGGTTATTTTTGGTTACTTTGGTGAAGGTGTCCCTACTGTTCTTCCCTGTGTGTGTGTGTTCTTGCTATCAGCATTTCCAAGGATTCTAAAGAACACAGGCCTTCGTGCTTTAAAAAGTGTGTCAAATGTAATAATAAGATGTCTTTGACGGATGGGCACTGTGTGTGCGTGTATTGCTTGGGGGCTATTCATCTGCAAGAATCCTGCTTGTTCTGCCACGCTTTCAGTCCCCGTGTGCTGCAAGAGAGTTCTGCCACACTTTCAGTCCCCGTGTGCTGCAAGAGAGGAAGAATAAGCTTATTTTAAAAGGATTGCCAAAACCTTCCTTTGAAGAAGACTTGGAGAGGTCTTCTAGTTCCAGATCCTCTCCTTCCAAACCGGACAAAAAAAAGACCAAAAATTCTCAAAGAAACGCTCTCCGTCAGTTTCCTCAGAGCTGCCAGAGAAAATCGCTAGAACTACAGTTGCGTCTTCGGCTCCACTGGCTTTGGGGCTGACAGAAGGCAGTGCATCTATGATGTCGACATCGGCTCTCAGTTTATGGGAGCCAGTGACAGATTTATCAGTTCGGAGCTGGTCTCCAGTTTTTCGATCGTTTTCTCCAACTCACAGGTCTCCCCTCTGCAGGGAGATCCAGATCCCTGACTATGTCCTCTAGGACCCTTTCCGATGACTATGTCGATAGAGTGGTGAGGAAACTGCTCCAGTCATTGGTGCTGGCTAAATTGCTTTCAGCTCTGGCCCAGTCAGCTCCGGAGCCCATCCTCTCTTCATCTTTGGCTGTTCCTCCTCCGAAAATTTCTTCAGAGCCAGAGCGGTCGGTTCCGTCGACCGCCGTGAGGTTGGTTCCAGTAGCCCCTTTTGGCATCTCAGCTCCGATCTTGGCGGCACCGTCCAAGGGGTCCAGGATTCACAGTTCACCGGTCAGAACCGAGAGGGAGGTCTCTGGTTGATCTTCGGCTCCAAGCCTTCCTCTCGGTGCTTTGGCTCGGATGAGCATGGACCCAACATTGGCTTTGGACCTCATCTCCTCTGCTCAGAGGGCTACCATATCTTCCACGGTTAGTCAACCTTCGGAGCCAGGGAGGATCAGCTTTCGAGGTCATAAGGAGTGTGATGGCCAGGTCGTCAGCTGCATCTTACGGCACCGACACTCTTCCCCCTCCAGCACCGATATCAGTCTCTGATCACCCTCTATCTAGGGACAGCGGAGGCCTAAGGCCTCAGGATACCTCCATGAGTGGTCCCTAGCTTTCTGAGGCCTCCCCAGATTTTTTTACCTGAGGAGTCCCCCAGAAAGAGTGTGTGCAAGAGGAAGCACATTGACTCCCAAGATGAGTCTCTCACGTCTGACACTGACCTCGAAGAGTCAGAGGGGTCCCCCAAGTCATCTTCTGACGATATCTCTTTCTCAGATATCTTGGAAATATTGAGACAGAGAGGCGACTGGCCCTCCAAAGCTCCTTCTGCGGAAGAGTCAGTGTTCCTGAAGGCCTTTGGGTCCCAGCCTTCCACGTCTTTGGTTTCTCCCCCGTTTGACGAGCTCTTGGACCTCGTTTATCGAAAGGTGTGGGAAACTCCAGACACTGTGGAAATGGTCCCAAGGAGACCCAACAAGTTTTTGTCCGCTCCCCCAGATAAAGAATTTATTACAAAAGGCATTCGAATAGATGCCATGGTGGTGGCAGCAGCCACCAAGAAGAAACTTGCAGAAACTTCATCTACCGTCCATCCCCTTAACAAGGAGTCCAGGGCTATGGACAGGTATGGGAAGTATGTGTTCTCTTCAGCAGCCTTTACACTGCGGTCACTGAACTATTTGTCACATTTTACACGGCTCCAGAGAGATCTCCTAAAAGAGCTGGGAGATTCTCTACAGAGTAACGTTTCTGATGCTGTGGCTCAGAAGGTCGATGCTCAGATGTCTACCTTAAATTCTTTTACCAACTCCTCCATGAGGCTGATCTCTTACGCAGCCGACGGAGCGAGCAGGGCTGCGGGTTCAGGAGTCTCTCAAGAGACACTCCTGGATGCGCCTGTGCAACTTCATGGTGACTTTCAAGTCTACCTTCAGCAACATCCCCTTTGACGGTTCGTCCTTATTTGGAAACAAGGTGAAGGACACACTCACTAGGTGTGAGCAGGAAGGAAAAATGCTATCTGCCGTGAGAGTCCGTTTTTCCATGCCTTCTAGACCTTATCCCAAGGGCCAGAAGGGTGGAAAAATGTGGTTCAGGAAGTCACAGAGGTTTTTTCACAATGCACAGAGTGATGCCCCCTCCAGAGGCAGAGGAGGGGGGGAAATTCAGGTAGATGCCACCCCTGAGGCAGAGGAGGCCCACGTAACCAGGGGGACCGCGATTCCTTTCATGGTTCTCCCTACCAGCGCTCCTGAGGGGAGGCCTGACTTGTGCATCTCTGGAACCAGTCAGGGGTCTCATTTCTCTATACCTAGAAGCCTGGTGAGACATCACCCAAGACGAGTGAGTATTAGAAATCATTTCCAGAGGTTATCATATTCCTTCTTTCTTATGCCCCTCCAAACAAAAGAATCCCAGACGTTCCACCCAGTCAAAGGGATTCCGCAACTTTAGAAGTACAAAAGTTGCTGTCAAAGGGGAGCCATCCAGCCTGTCCCCTCAGACCAAGTAGGATTAGGGACTTACTCCAGATTCTTTTTGGTGCCGAAAAGAACAGGGGACCTGAGACCCATTCTGTATCTCAGCCATTTGAACCTTCGTGTAGAGAAGTCCAAGTTCCGCATGGTCACGTTACAGTCAATTCTCTCATTATTAGGGAAAGATGTGTGGCTGTGCTTCATCGACCTCAAGGATGCTTACTATCATATCAAAATGGACAGGGCATTCAGAAGTCACCTACGCTTCTGGCTGGGAGCCAGTCAATTTCAGTTTTGCACCCTGCCTTTTGGTCTCACCACAGCCTCCATGGTGTTCACCAAATGCATGTCAGTGGTAACGGCTCACTTGAGACGTCAGGGATTCCAAGTGTTTCCGTACCTGAACTGGCTCCTGTCTGCCACCACCAGGCATCTTACTGCTACAGACCAGGGATGCCACTATTGCATTGTGCCAAAGTCTGGGAATTACTTTGAATTGGGAAAAGTCTGGCTTGTTGCCCTCGCAGCGCGTTACCTTTATCGGTGCTGAATTAGACACAGTGCTCATGAGGGTTTTCCTACCAGAAGAGACCATTCAGGTTTTACAGCAGCAGGTCTACGCTTTGCTACCACTGAAGGTCAAGGCAAAAGTGGTCCTCAAGTTGTTTGGACCATGGCTGCCACAATTATGCTAGTTCCTCTTGCAAGACTACACATGAGGCTGCTTCAGTGGCTACTTTTTGCCCAGTGGTCTCTACAGCATCTCCCGCTCTCCCATCTTATTTTGATTACAGACAGGTGCAAGCAGGATCTGCGCTGGTGGCTTCAGACCAACAATCTCAACACGGGTATGCCTTTCGTTCTTCCTTTGGTTGCCACAGTGACCACAGATGCCTCCCAGATCGGGTGGGGAGGACATTATCTCGGCAGGACAATCCAAGGCACGTGGCAAGAAACATGAGATCCATTTGCATATCAATGTCTTGGAGATGAGAGCGGTGCTACTAGCGTTGCAAGCACTTCAAGGCTTTCTTCCTCATGGGACAATTGCAATCCACTCAGACAACATGTCAATGGTATGGTATCTGAACAAACAGGGAGGGACCAGGTCATATCCCCTTTGCAGAGAGGCACTTCGAATGTAGCAGTTGGCAGTATCTTCCCGGCGCTTTCTAGTGGCAACACACATACCGGGGAAGTCCAACGTGATTGCCGACAGGCTGAGCAGAGCTATTCTGATACCTCATGAGTGGTCTCTGAGCGAACAAGTGGCGGAGCGGATTTTACGCAGATGGGGTCAGCCTTGCTGAGATTTGCCAGCCCCCTCAATGCCAAATGCAGCAGTTATCATCCCGAAGGGGGAGGCATCCAGGGACGCTCTAGTTCATGATTGATTGGCCCTCTGGTCTTCTCTATGCCTTCCCTCCAATCCCCCTGATAACAAAGGTTATTCAGAAAGCGCAATCCTTGGGAAGCAAAATGATACTGATTGCACCACATTGGCCTTGTCAGATCTGGTTTCCTTTTCTCCACCCTTATCTAATGGACGATATGTGGATTCTGGACCCAGAGCCAGATCTGTTGACTCGTATGTCAGGGCAGTTCCACCCCTCCATTCAGACCCTCAGGTTGACAGCATGGCTGCTCCAATTCCGTCCCTAGTCAGGCTTCATGATTTTTCACTGGAGGTGGTTCATATTCTGTCTTCTTCCCTCAAGCCTTCTACTAGGAAGATGTATTCCAATAAGTGGAAGAGATTTTCCATTTGGGCTCATGAAAGGCAGATTGATCCCTATACAGCTCCCATTTCATCAGTTTTAGAACTTCTTTGTCAACTCTTCTGCCAGGGATCAGCTGCGGCATCTATCAAAGTGCAGTTGGCAGCCATTTCTACTTTTCATGTTGCTAATGAACCCAATCTAATGGCGCACAGACTTTGTAGGGCCTTTCTGAAAGTGACTGTGCTACTTAGACCTCCAGTCTTTGATCCTGTAATGCCATGGGACCTTAATTTTGTGTTAGTGGTTTACCTCGCCTCCTTCTGAGCCCGCGGCAACCTGTGACATTAAATTTTTGTCTTGGAAGACCATCTTTTTGCTAGCCATCACTTCGGCTAGGCGGGTCTCTGAACTCCAATGTCTCTGAACTCCAAGCTTTATCGGTTCAGCCCCCTTACTTGGTATTTAACAAGGATAGGGTTTCGCTAAGACCTAATCCTTCCTTTTATGCCTAAGGTTGCTTCGGTGGTCAACCTCAACCAGTCCATTGAGCTGCCTGTATTTTTCCCTGAATTCTCTAACAGGGCAGAATTTAAGTTTCATCAGCTAAATGTCCATCGACAATTGTGTTTCTATTTACATAGAACAAAAGATATTAGGAAATTTGATCAACTCTGTCTCGTTTTCAGACAATAGACTCGGGACTCCAGTTTCTAAAGTAACTTAATCTATACTTCAAATGACAAGGAATTACCCTTTAATGTGAAGGCTCATTCTACACATTCGTTGTCTACTTCTACTGCTTTTCAGGCTTTGATGTCTATGGATGATATTTGTGCTGCAGCCACTGGACATCTCCTCACACCTTTATTAGTCACTACAAATTGGATCTGATATCTAGAGGCAGATCTTCCTTTAGTTCCACAGTGCTCAGGAGTATTTTCCAGTGAGCCACCCAAGGTTTAGGTGCTAGGGACACTGTCCCACGGGTAAGAATGTAGGTGAGATTGGACTACATAACATCAAGAAGTTATGTACTCTCCATAACTTTCGATGTATGTAGTCCATCTTGCCTCACATTCTTACTAACCCACCCACCTACCCCCTCCTGGAGGAGCTAGAGGTAGAGTCTCTGTTTTCAGCACTCCTTTTTTGATGTGTGAGTTGGTTCTTACTCTCAGCGTGTTGGTGTGTGTGTATGTGAGCTTGCAGCAAACAAGATCTGGGGATAGGCGCGTTGCAGCATGGGATACCTCTTAGCCACGAGCCAATTGAAGACTTTGAGCTAGAATTTGGCCGAGTCGGAGCTGAGGTTCGGCTCCAAACCCACGGTTAAGAATGTGAGGTGAGATGGACTACACACATCGAACGTTATGGTTAGTACATAACTTCTTGTTTTAAGCTGGGACACAGGATCCAAATTGCCTAGAAATAGTAAAGCCTTAATGATGTTTATTGTGTTGGCTACCAAAAAAGTAAAAAGTAGTTACTAGAAAATGGAAATAAAGTATGAATCACCCGTATCTAAAGTATTAATATTAGAGAGAGAAAAGAACTGGAAGAGCGATCTTTAGAACAGGGAAGTAGCAAATTACATTGAAATAAATGGAAGTTGCGGGAGCAATACATGTAGAATAATGTTCAGGAGGAGGAGTGAGGTTTAGGAATTTAACAATCTATATAATGTTGGACTGATAGTTTCAAGGAAAGAAAAGATTTGTGATATGTATGTAAATAGAAAAAGAATGTTAAAATAGTTGATGTCCTTCAAGGATGCATCTGCAGTCATCACATATGGGTTGTCCTGCCTCAGGCAGCCCTTCGGTCGGCCGGATTCCAAAGTCTGGGTCCGGTGTCGGCTGATGTCGCCCCTTCCCCGACGTCAGAGCGCCTGGGGTATAAAAGCGTCAGCCGACGCCATCTTCCCCAGTCTTTCTTGCCACGTGGTGCCCTAAGCAGAAGCAGTTCGCAAGTGCCGGTCGGCCAGCTCCTGTAATTCAGCTAAACCATAGACTTCAAAAGCTAAGTACCCCGTTGGGGACTCTTTCTTGCCTCAGCCGATGTCAGATAAAATTAATAATTGCTTAACTTGTGGGAAACAAATACCTCCATAAGGATTTCCACTCTTACTGCCTACCTTGCCTAGGCCCAGACCACGACGTCTCGGCCTGTTCCGCCTGTGCTTCCTTCAACCGATGCACTCTAAGACGTCGGTCGGAGTTTGCAGAGGAATTTTTTGGGGCTAGTTTTGCTTACAAAATGCCGTCTGAGACTCCGACTTCACATTTAATAAAGAAACGGAAGGACAAGGACCGACGCACACGGTCCGTGATTTCGGCTGAAACAACGGCCAATCTACCGCGAGTGTCTCGGTCTCAGCTGAAACAGAGTCCTTGGTACTACCGTCCACCGAAACTGTACAACCGACCACCTCGGCCCCGGAGGCCACTACTGTATCGGTTGTTGAATCTCCTTTGGAATCTGGTGTCCAGGAACCTTCTGACACCATTCCCTTAGACAAAACTACACCAGCGCGTGGTGCAGCCAGGCCTCCTGCATCCATGTCTATTAAGGCATTCTCTAGGGCTAAAGCTGCTAAACACTCAAAATATATGCCTCCCAGGGTTATCCCTCAGGGACCCACTACAGGTTCTCAGATCCTTAGTCTAACAGAGGACCTTATTTCATTAATTAGGGGCTCTCAGCCTCATCCGGACAGGGGCTCTCAACCTCCTACAGAAAAAAGGCCCAGGGTTCAGCCCTCTGATCCCCTCTCCTCAGATGAGGCCTCTGATGGCTCTGCTCTCTCGGACTACCAGGAGGAGGCTTTTTCGGCCTACGAGGATTCAGATGCAGAGGAATCTATCCCTTCGGCCTCCCCTCCTGAAGAACTGGCTTTTGAGGAAACTCTGCACACTGTGAGGGAGCATTTCCAATGGCAGGGCCAGGAATTCTCTGATACCAGGAAGAGATTAAGGACCTTCTTGCATTTGCCTCAGCATAGACCTTTGGCTATTCCCCCTGTTTTGAATGTCATTGATGATGTGTATTCTGAATCTAGCACAACCCCTGACACTCTCCCTCCGGCTCCTGCCAAACCCGATAGGTACTACAGGGTCCTGGAATCACATCTTTTCCTTTACAAGGCCCACTCTGCTGATCCAGAAACTATTTCCCAGGGCCCTAAAGAGGTTGCAGCTGTCACTACAAAAAATCCACTCCCCTCTGAAAGGGAGTCCAGGGCTTTAGAGCGATGGGGTAAAAAAGTGTATACTTCTGCTACCCTTTCTATGAGGGATTTAAACTGTCAATTTCATATGATACAGTACCAAGAATATTTGTTAGATGAATTGCATAAAAAGCTGTCTTCGCCTGAACCCCTAGATCGCAAATCACTTCAGGATCTGGTACATAACTCTCAACAGGTTAGCAACCATTTCTTGCAGTGTGGTTATGATGCATTGGAAGCTTCATGTAGGTCAGCTATGACAGATGCAGTCATACGTAGGCATGCTTGGCTGAAGGAACAATCTCTGCCAGACCATGTTAAAGCAAAGCTTCTGGATGCTCCACTGGAAAAGCAAAAGTTATTTGGCTCCACTGCTCAGGAGGTCGTAAAGAAATTTGAAGAAAAGGCAAAATCTGTACAAACAGTCAAAGATTTTATGCAAGTCCAACCACCAAGATTCAGCAGAAATTGGCCTTCCAAGAACTGGTCCTTTCCAGACAGACAGATTTCAGAGAGGCAAGAACAGGCGTGCCAGAGGTAGAGGGCAAGCTAGAGGCTCCTACAGAGGACGTCAATGGCAGCTTCCCAACCAGAGAGGTAGTGCAGGGCCTACAACTGCTGCACAAGGACAGACTCAATGACTTTACTTTGACACCGCCAACCAGGGCTCAATTGGAAGCACCTCTGGGTGGAAAGCTTTCCTTATTTTCAGAAAATTGGCATATTATTACAAGGGACAAATGGACACTACAAATAATAGACAAAGGATACAGGTTCCATTTCCACACATTACCGAAAAGAAAAGGCATGCCAGACCTGCCACCAAATCAAAGGGCAGAGGCTTTGAAACAAATCTCCAACTTAATGAAAATGAAAGCAATAGAAAAGGTTCCTCTCACAGAACAAGGCCAAGGATTTTATTCCAGACTCTTCCTTGTTCCAAGAAAAGAAAAGCAATGGAGGCCTATTCTCGACTTGTCCGCACTAAATACTTATCTCATTGTGCCAAAATTCAAAATGCTGACTCTACAGCAACTCCTTCCCATGCTGGGCAAGGGGTCTTGGCTGGTAACTCTGGACCTCAAGGAGGCATACCTGCATGTCCCTATCAGACAAAGCTGCAGAAGACACCTCAGATTTCTTGCAGGTTCAGAGCATTATCAATTCTCAGCATTGCCCTTTGGCTTATCTACTGTGCCCAGAGTATTCACGAAATGCCTGGCATCAGTAATTGCACACTGCAGACTTCAGGGATGCAAATATACCCGTATCTGGACGACTGCCTTATACAAGCGGACAGCCAACAAATTTTGGTAAAACACTTGAATTATGCCATCTATCTTCTTCAGGCCTTGGGATATACAGTCAACATTCACAAGTCAAGACTTGTACCATCCCAAAGAATAACTTTTCTGGGTGCGGATCTAGACACAACCACCCAAATGGCTTTTCTCACAGAAGAAAAACAAAACCAACTACCGGATTACTTCAAAAACCTGTCAAGACAAACTCAGCTGACTGCAAGGAAAATCCTGCAGGGCCCTGGGTTACATGGCTTCTTGCATTCTTCTGATTCCTCAAGCAAGGCTACATATGAGGAAACTCCAATGGTACCTAAGGAGTTTATGGACTCAGCACAGTCACAGCTTGGAAACTTTGATACCACTCATCCCATGCCTTCAAAGGGAATTTCTGTGGTGGGCTCAATCAAGCCAGTCAAACAGGGGTTTGCCCTTCAGCAAACCAGTAGCCAGCCAAACCATTACAATGGACGCTTCAGACCACGGATGGGGAGCGCACATGGAAGGAAGATGCATTCAAGGACTATGGTCACAAAAAGAGCTACGCATGCACATAAACCAAAAGGAAATGCTGGCAGTGATGCATGCAATCGAGGCCTTCAAGTTATTTCTACATCAAGGCCACCTGCTAATAAGGACAGACAACACTACAGTTATGTGGTACATAAACAAGCAAGGAGGCACCCATTCCTACCCTCTTTGCAGACTGGCAATGAATCTATGGGAACTTTCCTTGACTCTCAATATACAGCTGCAATCCCAGTTTGTACCAGGAAAGGACAATATACTGGCGGACAGCTTAAACAGGAACATCATGGATGCACACGAATGGATGCTGCACCCAGACATCTTCCATCAGATAACACAATCATGGGGGAGACCGGACATAGACCTCTTTGCCTCCCCACACAATCATCAGCTGGAGAAATTCTGCTCAAGGACATGCCACCCACAAGCATGGAAAGTGGACGCCCTCTCTTTCAGCTGGAGAACTCTAACGGTGTATGCATTCCCACCTCTTCCATTAATGACCAAGGTCTTACTGAAGATCAGGGCAGAGCAGCCAAGAGTGATTCTGATAGCTCCGGACTGGCCAAGGCAGCACTGGTACCCATTGCTAAAGAGCATGTCACGGACAAAACCATGGCTTCTGCTACAATGGCCGCTTCTCCTGACACAGCACAATTACAAAACGCTGCATCCCAACCTGAAAACATTACAACTAGCTGCCTGAAAAATACCTTGACTCGTCACCAGGATAAGCTGTCCAAGAGAGTGAAGGATATCATCATGGAAGCTCGCAGGCCTTCCACAAGAAAGGCATACTCAGCAAAATGGAAAAGATTTCACACCTGGAGCACCTCAAAGGGCCTAGATGCAACAGTTATGAACATGGCACATATCCTGGAATATTTAGCAGAAATGCTCCACAATGGCCTGTCTTACTCTTCCATTAAAATTCATGCTTCAGCAATTTCAGCAGAGTACAATACTGATCCACCTGTCTTCTCTCATCCGCTGCTAAGACAGTTTCTAAGAGGAATTAAAAACATCAATCCTCCAAGGAAACCACCACTGCCTGCTTGGGACCTTAACTTCGTGTTGGAAAAACTAACACTGCCTCCCTTCGAACCAGCAGCATCTGCAGAACTACAGTTCCTCTCTTGGAAAACTGCCTTCCTTCTGGCCATAACCTCAGCAAGAAGAGTATCTGAGTTACAGGCCCACATGGCAGTACAGCCATTTCTTATTTTTCATCAAGACAGAGTCTCATTGAGAACCAATCCTTCATTTATGCCAAAGGTGGTATCTAGGGTCTCATTAAACCAGGTTATTCACCTGCCTACCTTCTTTCCAAATCCACAAAACAAAGGGGAAAAGCTTCTGCACACCCTGGACATACACAGACAGTTGCGCTACTACTTGGACAGAACTAAAAATTACAGAAAAACTGACCAGTTGTTTGTAGCATATGCTGCTGGTGCACAAGGAAAAGCAATTTCAAAACAGACAATTTCAAAATGGATAGGGAATTGCATTTGTTTCTGTTGCTCCTTTCATGGAAAAACTGTGCCAGCTAACATTAGACCTCATTCGACCAGAGCCACAGCCACCTCCACAGCCTTCTTAAGAGGGGTGGCTACCAAGGCCATTTTAGAAGCTGCTACATGGAGCTCCATGCATACATTTTCCAAGCATTACAACTTACCTTTATATTCCAGATCCAGAGCAGGCTTTTCTACGGCAGTCCTGCAGGGCATTTTAGCTACACCATCCTTTACATAGATCCTCCACCCCCAGATTGGCTATGGTATTCTACCCATATGTGATGACTGCAGATGCATCCTTGAAGGACATAGTACAGTTTTGTACCTACCATAAATGTAGATGTCCGATAGGTATGCATCTGCAGTCAGGTTTACCCTCCCTCCTTCCCCTCTGTGGTATTTCTTGGGTACATTCCCCTCTCATAGCTAGCTGGGGTTATCTATTATGGTGTATTTGTTTTTATATATGTATATATTTTTGTGCATGTTTGGAATTTATTGCATTTCTCCAAATTTAGCCTTCCTTAGAGGGCACCTGGCATCTGGGGCAAGAAAAACTGAGGAAGATGGCGTCGGCTGACGCTTTTATACCCCAGGCGCTCTGACGTCAGGGAAGGGGCGATATCAGCCGACACCGGACCCAGACTTTGGAATCCGGCCGACAGAAGGGCTGCCTGAGGCAGGACAACCCATATGTGATGACTGCAGATGCATACCTATCGGACATCTACATTTATGGTAGGTACAAAACTGTACTTTCTCTTTTGTTAATATATGGTTACCTATTTCTTAAGTGATAATTTAATAAGGGTGTTAAAAAGCGTTTATTGCTGCCTGGTGCTACAAGTCTGACCTTAAAAAAAACTCCATCCACATCAGTTTTTTTAGAAATCCATTCACTTTCCCTTTAGTCAGACACCAAGAGTACAGTACTCAAGTGTTCAAAGGAAAAGTAATTTGTTTTCTTGATATTCTGTCTACATTTGATTTTGCTGTTTGTGTACCATTTTATATAGAATTGCATGTTGCTTGTTTTGACACATTTCTCAGCATCTGTCACATTGTCTTTGACCTATATCAGTGAGTGTTGGGATGGGTGGTCACTTCAGTAGACACTAGCAATAGAATCTCAGAGTATCTCTGAATTTATTTGCTTAAGAATGAGGGGCAAAGCCAAAAAATTTAAATGCCCAAAATTAGGGACAGTTTTATAATGGCAGGTTTATATCCACTTCTATTTATTGAATTAAAAGTTTGGAACTCTGGCATTAGTGACTGCAGTCTATTATGATTTACCAGAAAAATTAAACATTTTACAAGAAACTGGGCTAAATTATGGATCAAAATCGGGGACAGTTAACTGTTACAGCTGACATTAGCCAGAGCAGTTTGATCCAAGTATAGGTATCAAATTTGTGACAGCTGCCTAGCTAGAAATTTTAATTTGGGGCTCATTTCTTAATTTGAAATGTCAAATAACTCAGCTGGTAGTCAGCTGGAGATGGGGAAAAAGGCAAAGAAACTAAATTAGCTACTTTTTTAATTATAAAATTCAGTGGGGTTTTTTTGTGTCTGTACTAGATGACCACTAATAAAATAAAACAAAATATCTGAAAATGATGGATCAGTGCAGGCAGAACAAATAAATGAAATGAGAGTAGACTTACTGTGATGCTTTCTGTCCAGTGGCTTACAGTAGGTGATCCTCTTACCATGGCTCCTTCCCTAGCTTTATAACATAGAGACATGAAAACCTTGATTCTGAAATGAAATTGCACAACAAGGTAGCCCCACATTTCATTTCGAGATATAATGAATTTAAAGAATAAGAAAAATGCTTACAGTGCTGCTTAGGCGATATTACTGCAGAAATGTTTTTCAGTTTTTGGGTGTAATTGTCTTGTATACTTTGCATGTTTTTTCACAAACGATGCATTGTAATATACAGTACTTATCTACCTGATGCTTCCTTAATGTTGTCTTTTCTAGGTCAGTATAACAGATTATGTGGTGTTTGATCAGAACAGTTTATTCCAAACAATAATCCAGGCCACACAGACTGTCGCAAATGTAGCTCAAGCCCCAGTGGAGAGGGTAGCTGATAAACTGCGTGTTGCATTCTCATCAGTGCAGCCTTCGAGTCAACCAAGTCTAATCAGCATCAATAGTGGTGGTGTCTGGATTACTTCTGGGAAAAATGAATTTCACGTAGCTAAAGGGAATCTTATAGGTTTGTATTTTTTATTTTAGTTTCAGATTGTTGATCTGATTAGTTTATTTGTGATTTTAATGCTATGGAAAACTGTTCAGAAATTATTCCTACTGACTGTACATATATTAAGGTGGTGGTAGAAACTAGGGGTGCTGATTACCATTTCATAGATGGGATAACCTGAAATTTTCTGCAAACTCCATATTTTAAACATATGCCTTGTATTATATTACAAAGTCTGGCAAAAAGTACACCTTGAATGTCTAGGCTTTTATTTGAAGAATCCATGCTTGCATTGTGTGTTTGTGTGTGTGTGTGTGTGTGTGTGTGTGTGTGTGTGTGTGTGTGTGTATATATTTTGGATTCACTTTATAATCTCTAAGTACTGACATCGAATTTCAGTATCTCAAGTCTATAAAGCCGAAAACTCTCAAACCCGAAAACCAAAACTGTGAAATTCAAAACCACGAACGTCAACAAAACACTACACCACATATACAAACACAAATACACCTACCTCCCAACACTACAACAAAGCAAAACAACACACACTAACACAACAAAACAAACACACACACACCTACCCTTCCTATAAGTAGGGGGGCAACCCCCCCTGCATCCCCATGTGGGGTGCTGCACCCCCCCATACCTCCACTACTTATATGTATTAACTCCGAGGTCACACTAAACACAGAAAGTCAGAAAACCCACCACCCCACATTCTACACTCCCCCTTGCACAAACACATCACATATATACAAACACCAACACTCTCAACACTGAACACACTCTTACCTACCCTAACCCACACCTAAAACTCCCCAACACACACTCAAACACACAAACCCTCCCCAAACCCCTTAAAAACCATAACACTTACCTAATGCATCATCAGTACCGCTGGTTCGATATTCTGCAGTTTTGCGTAACTGCAGATTTGACAATTGTGTCTCGAGATACTAAAATTCGACATTTCAGTATTTCGAGATTCCAGACTGAACCCATGTATTTTTATATATATATATATATATATATATGTGTGTGTGTGTGTATACATATTTGTATTTTTTCTTTATATTTATTAAACATAAGAGGTGACACAGAGTAATTAAAAAAACACCATAATATCTTTTCCATTATTTTAATGCGCTATACATATTTTCTTTTTAAAAATTTTTATTCACTCTAACATTACATCATTTGCTCAGTGATTGCCTTCTCTTAAATTTCACTCTTTCTCATTCTGAATGTTATTCTATATGTATTGCTCCCATAAATTCCATTTATTTATATGTAACTTGCTACTTCCTTTTCTTAAGGATCCCACCCCAATTCTTTTATCTCCTTTGCAATATGCAATACTTTATTTATGGTTAATTTTAATTTTCTGATAATTGCTTTTTTTGGCAGTCAGTAGCGTTAAACTTACCAAGTCCTTATGTCTGTGCAATTCTGATTATGTATACCAGGTCAAAAGAATCATTGCCTTAGTTACAGCTGGTTGCTCTCCAGCATTTATGGCTAAGTACTTTGTAGGGATTTTTTTTTAGTCTTTCAACTCATTACATTTCCAAAATGTTTTTCTCATTTACCTTTTTCCAAATTCATCTCTAGTACTTGCTGTCTACCTTAGAACAAATTCTCTAAAATTGGTGTTTAAAAATACTTTTGCAAACATGAAATCCTAACTTCTGGACTGAATACTTGAGAGCCATACAGATGTCCTCCCACTATTCCTTTGTAAATTGCATTTCCAGTCTCTCTTCCCAATGTTTTCTAACCTCTTCTACTTGATTCTTATAGTTATTTAATATTGAATATGCCCTACTAATGTCCTTTTTTAACAGTAGCATCTGTTCTAAACATAGCTTAAAACTCATCCACTTAACACTCTCCTGTCACTTTCTCATTGCCTATACTCTGTCAGTCACTGGTGTAAGGAAGGTAATACATGCATACAGATATTTCAAGCATGGGCATGAATGCCCTTCTAGCTTACCAATATACCAAAACACTTGTTCCCATAATAAGTATCCAGGCTATTCTTAAAAATATCTAAACTAGTAATTGCTTTAATGTAATTTGGTAGAACATTCCATGCATCAGCTACTCTGTAATCTGTATCTTGCAGTCCAAACTTCTGCTTGGCCTCAGTCCTCCTTCCTAGTTATTTGCTTTCGGTATCTTGGTTCCTTTGCTAATTTGTTCCAGTAAATTCTAGCCCCATCTTACCTGTTATCTATACCCCTAGTTGCAGTCATCCCTATTGCGAAAATCTCCTTTCCCATTTTGGTTTATTTTTTAGAATGCTTTATAAGTATAATAGTATGTGTGGTTGCTATTATTTTCTTTAAGGGTGTCCATCCAAAATCCTACTGTCTATCTCCTTGTTTCATGAACACCCCTGCCTTATATCATCATTCCTTTCTGCTTTGAATACCTTCCGCTTGACTTCTGTATGAGCATTAATTGTGTAACTCAAAAGTATCTCTTTAAATCAGGTAATCTAAAACAACTTTGTTCTGTGGTGAGAATCCTTGTATTCCACTTAACTCTTGCCCTCTTCCCTTCTCAAAACAAGTTCCTTGAATTGCCATCCACAACTCCTCCTGTGGTTCATTTATACCTGACCTGGATGTACAACTAAAGGGTCTAAAATGATTTTCATTACTTGCAGCTTGATATATTTATATTTATATATATATATATATATATATATATATATATATATATATATATATATAAATCTACTTTAAATGATCAAAATATCACTCGTACGACTTTTTAATGCCGAGACGAAAGCACCAAAAGTCAACTTATATTAACACTTACATCACCGATGAAAAACTCCAGGTAAGTAAACACTTGGCATCACCACAACAAAAACGTAAAAAACAAGCCACATTAAACTCACCCATGTGGAGGGCTGCCCCCAACTAAATATACCAGCTCTGGGATCGTACTACAGTGGGGAAAGAGGCAAAGTACACCATGGTGGCCAAGTGGTTACTTACCTGGAGTTTTTCGTTGGTGATGCAAGTGTTTAAGTGGACTTTTGTGGCTTTCGTCTTGATGCTTAGAAAGTCAGGTAAGTGGTATTACAATCATCTAAAGTAGGCCCATATATAATATCCATAATTGAGAGATTCCATCTCTTCATTTTTTTTTCTATCTGTTTAGTCTCTTCCCATGTATCCTTGGGTTACTCCAGACACCTAAGTACTTTATCTTATTTCCCATGTGTGGGTATTGTTGAACCAATTAATGTGTAGATATATAGCTTACCATTATATCTTCAATTATTTTATATCCCAAGTAGGACTTGCAACTTTCTCAAAATGTTCCACAACCCTACAGTGTCCTTTTATGGACTTATTGGGTAAAAACAAATCCATCATCCATCCATCCACCCACAGCCCCTTTCTCCTATAGAGCCATGGTTTACACCACCGGGTGGTTAGCCCTGCCGCTGTAGTTCATCCACCACACACTTGCAGGCACATTCATGGCTATGGCCAATTTAGTGTGTCCAATCTGCCTACTGCATGTCTTTGGAATGTGGGAGGAAAACGGAGCATCCAGAGGAAAACCCATGCAAATGACGGAATGTGGGAGGAAAACGGAGCATCCAGAGGAAAACCCATGCAAATGGCATCTGTAAATAAACCTCTGTTTTCTTGGTTACCATACCAGTTATACCCTTGAATTTGTGTTTCCCTTTCCTAATAGCTCAAAGCAAATAAAGAAGAACATTAAATCCCTGCCTGGTTCCTCTGTTCTACAGCTTGTTGGATAGAAACCCTCCCACCCTAATTCTTGCTTCTGACCTATCATACATTCTCCTTATTAACCATGCTATTCTGTCAGTGAACACTAGTGGTACCATTGCACTCCTAAAATCCCACCTGACTCTGTCAAATGCTTTCTCTGCATCTATACCCATCAACAGTAGTGTTTTTTTTCTTACCCTTGGTATCATCATTGTTCTGCTAATGCTGTCAGATATTTGCCTCCCCTCCACAAAACCACATTGATCCATATTGTTCACTTTTTTGCAAAACCTTTGACATTCTCTTTGCTAGTATGGCTACATAAATGTTTTATTGTCATGGTTTAAAGATGAAATTGGTTAATATGAATCTGAATGTGAAGGGTCTTTACCCTCTTTGGGTAATATAGCCACTGAAGCTTTCTTCCATGATGTCGGTAATGTCCTCCCTTTTAAACTGTTTTTAAATAAAACCTTACAGATCTTTATCACTGTGTTTTCTACTAATTTCAAAACTACCACAGGAGTATGATATATTCACCAAACTTCCTTTTTTATTGATTATATATCTTTTTTATCTTATCCCTTTCATTTTTGGCTATTAATTGTTGAATCTGAATTTCCTGTAACCTTGGCATAGTTAAGTCTTCTGTACATATTTTCGTTTGTGCCTTTTCTTAGTTTTGGTATTCCTCTGCTTTATACACATTTCATATACGTTTTGGCAATCTTGTAATACCTCTGTAGGATCTCTGGTTATTTTTCTTTCCATATGGTTTATAAGTTAACTGCAACATTTCTAAAGTCATGCATGTTATCCAAATGCTCCCTTATGTTCCCTTTAGCAGTCAGTAATTGCTCCTTTTCTAGTTTTATGAGTTTCCATTTCTTTTGTAATTCTTAGAATGTCAGTCCCTCTAAACAATTTTTAAAACGCATTTCTCTTGTCTTTCTCTCTTATTTTTAAACTCCTTTTTTATTTTATCCAACTCTCTAGCTTTCCATTATGAAGAAATGTCTGCCTTCCATAGTAACTGTTGAATCATTTCCACTATTTCATAAATTTGTCTCTTTTTAACAGAAAAGTAGGGAAGTGCCTCATTTTTACTTCATTACCCCACATCTTTGTTTTAGTCTTTATTTGGTGAATGATCTGAAATAATTATCATATGTAAAGATTCAAATACCCATGTTCATGCAAAATAAAAGTTCTGTCAAGGATAGTTCAGATGTTCATCGTGTTTCACTGTTGCAGTCATTACTCTTGGGTTATCCTGCTGGCAGGCTACCCGCAGTTGGCCTGAATTCCAAAGTCCTGGTCCGGTGTCAGTTGCTGTCGCCTCTTTCCTGACTTCAGTACGCCAGGGATATAAAAGATGCAGCCGACACCATTTTCTTCAGTCTTTCTTGCCGTGCGGTGCCCGAAGCAAAAGCAGTTCGCAAGTGCACCGGTTGGCCGACTTCTGAGATTTTCAAAATCGAATTTCAGATCCGAAGTCTTCATTAAAGCTAAGTACCCCGTTGGGGAAACTTTTTTCTTGCTCCAGACCGATGTCAGAAAAAGTTAACAATTGCATTTCTTGTGGGAAGCAAATACCTCATAAGGATTTTCATTCTTACTGTATTCCTTGTCTAGGCCCTGATCATGACGTTGCTAGCTGTCGGTTTTGTGCTAGATTTAACCAATGCACTTTTAAGCGTCTGTACGGTTTTGCCTTTCATTACTTTGGACGAAGGTTTAATTATATAATGCCGTCGGAACAGCCGATGACCGGAGTTTATAATAAGCGCAAGGAAAAGGACGGGCATCCGAGGTCCAAAACCGATGAGGCCCCTGCTAGGCCAGTCGCCGGTTCTCAGTGAGGTGCTTTCGCAGCCCCTGATGCCCGCTACCGCAGAGCCACAGGCCACTTTTGACTACCACGTGGAGCCAACTAAGCCTCTGGAAACTCAAGGTATTGGACTCTCTGAAACTATTCCCTCAGATGGGTCCAGAGCCGCTGAGCAGGCATCTGCTTCTGAGGGTGTTTTCAGACCTACACAATTATATGTCAAGCCAACCTCAGCTTCAAAGACAAAGACTAAAACAGCTCTAAAGACAAAGAAACAAGTACAGCATTCTCCTGGACAGACTTCCATGCCTAAGAAACAGATGCTTAAAATGGCCGAAGACCTAATTACTTTGATCAGGGGTTCCCATCCTCCTCCTGATAAGAGGCCTAGGCAAGAGACAGAATATGACTCTTCTTATCAGGTTTCCATTTCCTCTGACTCCTCTTCTGAACAGGGATACTCTTTTCTTCCCTATGAGGATTCTGATGCTGAAGAATCCATTCCTTCAGCCTCTCCTCCTGAGGATTATTCTTTTGGGGAAACCCTGCATACCATGAGGGAGCATTTTCACTGGGAGAGCCAAGATTACTCAGAATCTAAGAAAAGGCTCAGAGACAATCTTTTACTACCTCAGCACAGACCTCTTGCTATTCCACCTGTTCTTGACATTGTAGATTATGTATTTTCAGAGTCCGGCCTGTCTCCTGACTCTTTACCCCCTGCACCTGCTAAGCCAGACAGATACTACAGGATTCCAGACTCTCATAAATTTCTATATAAAAACCCTGCTGCTGACCCAGAAACTATATCTCAGGGTCCCAAAGGCGTCAAGGCTTCCACTGCAAAAAAACCCTGTCCCCTCTTATAGGGATTCTAGGGCAATGGACAGATGGGGGAAAAAGTTTACACTTCTGCTACCTTGGCTGTAAGGGCTTTAAATTACCAGTTTCATATGCTTAAATATCAGCAATACTTAATGTCACTGCTTAAACAGAAAATGTTGACAAATTCTGAATGTTCTGATAACAAGGAAATGCAGGACTTATTGCATGCAACTGAACAAGTGGGAAAGCATACTTTGCAATGTGGTTTTGATTCACTGGAGGCCTCTTGCAGGGCCACTGTTACGGGTTCTGTCATTAGAAGGCATGCTTGGTTAAAGGAACAGAATCTTCCTGATCAGCAAAATTATTGGATGCTCCATTACAGCACGATACTTCGTTTGGTGTTGAGGCAGAAGAGGTGTTGAAGAAAATGGAGGATAAAGCGAAATCCATGCAGACAGTTAAGGATTTCCTACAGGTACAGCCACCCAGATTTAGCAGGAACTGGCCTACAAAAGAATTGGTCATTTCCAGTGTCAGGCCACAAAGAGGCAGATACAGACACCCCAGAGGTAGATCCCACCCCCAAGGCTCATACAGGCCTAAACAATGGGGTGCTTCTACCTCCAAAAGTGGAGAAGACAAATCACAGCCTTACAGGAAACAGTCCCAATGACTTTCCTCTGCCAGAACCAAGCACTTACCTTTTGGCAGCCCCCTTAGGGGGAAAACTAGCACTTTTTTCACCAAATTGGCACATGATTACCCAGGACAAATGGGTCTTGAACATAATGTCTCAGGGCTACAGGTTCCACTTTCACATATACTATCAAAAACTAATCCAGCACAAAGAAAAGGTAAAATTGAATAAAGGCTTTATTGTGGCAAACTCCATGCAGAATAGCAAACCGGTTTCGGCTGAAAATTCAAGCCTTCCTCAGTGCAACAAATATTCCATTAGAGCACACCCTAGTGTCTGCTTTTATATATGTATGTTTAAAGGAATGCACCTGAAATAAATGAATTTATTAAACAGAACAACCAAGGCAAAATCTAGCTTAATTCATTAAGGCCAGGTCTAAATAAAGCCCCTAGCCTGATAATCTAGGATGATTCCTTGTTATTTAATATTTCATGCCATCCAGCTTTGGAAGTTCTGTGCATTTGAATTTTATCTATAATAGTAAAATTGAATTTGGCAGTTTTGTGTGTAGTGGTATGTTTATAAAGGGCGTTGGAAATCCTTTTGTTTCTAATCTCACTTAGATGCTCACTTATGCAGTGTCTGAAGGGTCTTGACGTTTGTCCAACATAAAAAGATGAACAAGTACAGGTATCTAAATAAATTATCCAGTCACTGCTGCAATTACCAAAAAAAACTCTTAATCTGATAAACTTTAGAAGTATTACAGCTAGTGAATTCTTTGGTTTTGAAAATGTGATCATGCACTGCAGTGACCACAAGGGACACCGTCACCAAATAATGTTTTCTGCATAGTCACAGGTGGATTATAACATTTGTAATGAGTGAGGTATGAGTTAATAGTTCTACCTCTGCGGTAGGAAAGTAAACATCTATCTTGAAGTACCCCATTCAATTGTTCATGTGTGAGTAGAATGTCCCAATGGTTGTTAATAATATTTCTGAACCTTGGAGTGTTGCTACCAAATGTTGTCACTAGTCTGACTGGTTGTGATTCTTGTATATTATTCTGAATAGTTCTATTTTGATAGTCCAAAAGTCGGGATCTCTCAATTTGGTTTACCTGGGTTACAGTTTGGGAAATATGTTTATTGTAGCCACTAGTTACCAGCCTATTCGTTAAATCTTGTTGACACTCTTGATGACATTGTTCAGAAGAGCATATACGTTTAGTACATAAATATTGGGACTTGGGGATGTTGTTGATGATGTGGCAGGGATGATGACTGGAGGCATGAAGTAAAGTATTATATTTTGGAAATTTTCTATGTACTCGAGTTTCCAAAGTATGATGATCTTGTCGAGTAACAATTTCATCCAAAAATATAACTTGTTGGTATTCAATGTTTAGTGTAAACTGAATATCCCATCTGTTATTATTAAGATACCTGACAAATTCATGTACATATGTTACATCACCCCGCCACACCATCCAACAATCATCCAGATAGCGTCTCCAAATATCCAACTCATCTAAAAAGGAGTTATTATTGGTGTCATAAATTAATTGCTCTTCAAAAAAACCCATGAAGAGGTCAGCATAAATGGGAGCAAAGGATGCTCCCATGGCTGTGTCTCTGACCTGCCAGTAAGACTTGCCATAAAAATAGAAAGTATTTTTTAAGATATGTTCAGTTAGGGTGAGTAAAAAATTATTGAAACCAGGAGTGTATAGTTTAGATTTCTCTAGCCAGTATTGAATGGCCTGTAGTCCAGCCCCATGTGGTATACTTGTATAGAGGGAGGTGACATCCATTGTGCAGAGATACCAGTTAGATTCCAATTGTGTATCCCAAATGATCAAGAATTCAGTGGTATCTGTTAGTCTAGATCTAACCATAGACAATAAAGGTTGTAAATATTGAGTCAGGAAGGCAGATAAAGGTTCAGTTAAGAGAACCCTTCCCAGATACAATTGGTTTACCTGGTGGACATGTAGAATTTTTATGTATCTTTGGGAGTAAATATAAATGCTGAGGGATAGGATCTGAAACCTTAAGTTGTTTATGGGTTTGTTGATTAATAATGCCTTCCACCATGGCTAGGTCTAGAAAGGAATCAGTTTGTTTTTTAAAATTTGGGGTGGGATCAACAACCATATGTATATAGAAGCGGGCATCAGATAATTGTTTATCTGCCTCAGCCTGATGCATCTCCCAGTCCATCACTACAATGCCACCTCCCTTAGCTGGTAAAATGACTATATTATGATTAGAACTGAGTTCATGTAATGCTTGATGTTCTTGCTTAGTCAGGTTATGTCTGATTGGTTGGTATTCTTGAGAAAAATGCAAATCCTTAAGAACACATTCTTTAAATATAGCCACATGTTTATCCATAGGGGGTTGGAACTCATATCTTTCAAACTGAAACCCAGTAGATCTTTGAGCATTTACAGTATCTGAAAAAAATATTTTGAGATTAAGTAATCTACAAAAATTGTTCAGTTCATTGACTAGAACATGCTCAGGTACAACAAAAGTAGGCACAAAATTGAGACCCTTATTTAGTACTTTATTACCCGCAGTGGTGGTGCTGTGGTAGTGTTGTCGCCTCACAGTAAGACGCTGTCCAGTTCGATTCTCAGCTACAGCATCTTCTGCGTGGAGACATGTGTGCATGGGTGTACCTTCGTTGAAGGTTGTGCATCAGGACTGGCAAGCTGGTATGTAAAAATAAACTGCCAATCATTAGCGGACTGGAGTTCCGCTGTGGCAACCCCTAACCGGGAAAAGCCGAAAGACACAAATTTAGTACATTATTATGTATAGCCGACAATTCGTATGAGGAAATATTGTGTACATTGTCTATTGGGTTACAATTTTCTGTAGCAGTTGTTGAATGTTTTGTTTGTTTCTTGCTATGTTTTCTCCCCCCTACGTTTTTTGTGCCTAAAGGGTCTGAAGATTGTTTGCGTTTAGCAACTGGAGAGTCCTGGTTAGGAAGGCAATCAAAATCCGTGGCAGAAGAGGAATCATCCTCAGAAGTGCCACTGTGTGATTGCACTGTTTTCCAGAGTATAGATTGTGGTCTCTTCCTACTGGTAGGTTTGTAACTGGAGTCAGAAAACCGAACACTTTTTTGAATGACAAAAGGTTTCCCTTTTTCATAGTCAGCAGTGTCTCTTTGAAATTTCTGAGTTTTCTTTTTGATGAGTTCTTCTAATGTAGCTAGATACTTAGCCAATATTGAAAAAACGTTCAGACTCATAAGTCTTAGCTTCTTGGCAATTGGCATTAACTTCTTCAATCTGTGTTTCTATCATTCTTTCATAATATGCAATCAGTGTATCTACAAACAACATGGATGCTTGATGTTGTGGGCCCAGTCTATTGAAAGTTGGTCATCAATTATACCCACTAACTGTTGAATTCTAATTCTTAAACCTCGTGGTGTGATATTTTTGAGTTTATAGGCTTTGAACAGTTTTAGGTGCCAAATATTGGCCCTTAGTGTCCTCATATTCTTAGTCAGTTTTTGAAATAATACACCACAAAGATGTTTGGGATCTACCATATCAGTAGTGAAACCACTAGAATTGTTCGGCTGTAAGCCGAAAACATCCAAATTGTCTTTATCAGCAGAAAGGCCCTGCAAAATCCCGGTGGGATCCATAATGCCAAGTAATGCAACACAATAAGACAATACTATTAGACCAATATATATATATATATATATATATATATATATATATATATATATATATATATATATATATATATGTATAAAATGAATGTGGAAATAGCACTCTTGTACCAAATATATATATGTATAATATATTGGCTCACTACAAATATTTCAATTGGGTCTCAAACTAGAGCTCAGCAAACTAATATAAATAAATGTATATTAGTGATAATATAAAAAAAAAATAGAAAACTATTAAGATGACCAAATGCTGCTCATAACAACCCCAGAAAAGGAAACATACCCTTTAAACCAGAATATGAAATCTGAAGGAGGACTGTGAGTTATTCAGAAGTACTCAAAATTGTGGCCGACCTTCGTCTCAACCACTTGTCACATATATATAACAACCCCAAAAAAGGAAACATACCCTGTAAACCAGAATATGAAATCTGAAGGAGGACTATGAGTTTTTCAGAAGTACTCAAAATTGTGGCTGACCTTCGTCTCAACCACTTGTCACATATATATAAAGGATATTCAGCTGACCAAATACTAATCATATATACCCTAAGAAAGGAAGCAGACCTTAATATCCTTAATATGAAGTCCAAATGAATAATTCTAAGTCACTCAAAGTTATTCAAAAGGATCAAAATTGTAGCCGACCTTCGTCTTAGCCACATGTCACACTGGTATCCATACAAGCCACTAAACTTAGTGAAACAAATATGATTTGATACGTTTCATGAAAGGTGGCCAATTATATCTGTGTCACCTTACTTAGCTGGCAAAAGTCAATTGTAGAGAACTTAAATGTTTGTATAAAACATGGAAAGTTCCCCAAGAAATGAAACAAGTGACCAACCATTAGAAAAATCCTCAATTAAAGAGTCAGCAGCTAGCATTTGGTGAACTCAAAATTCAAAAGTCAAGTTATAGATGAACAGTATATGCAGAGCTCATGTTTAGTCCCCAAATAAAATATTATTACAACATGTTGTATTGCACTAAACTTGTGTACCATAAAGGAGTCACCAAGAACTAGGAAATAGTATGTCATAAATTCGTAATATCTTAATAAATTTCTGTCTACAAATGAATTCTTAAACCATAAGTCCCTCGTCCAGACATGTATATTGTATAAAATACGAATCGCACTTATCTTGTACACCTAATGTATAAATGTATAGCCACGTATGTATATAGAACAAACACTCTGCTAGAATATGATCAAAACTGCCATACAACATATAGATGTAAAGTATTTAGATGGTGAAAAATATTTTTGAACAAATAAGAATATAAATGTCCGAACTATCCAGCGATCAATAAACAGATCTCAAATAACAATTGGAGAATCCACATCTCATCAAAAACAATTGACGTTACTTAGAACAGTTTGTGTGTCTCTGGCGTTCACAATTTAGCTACGAAAATGGCGTCCCTCCATAATCAATATTCCAAGGTTCACCTTCTTAGACCGTTATCAAACATGTCCCATAAACCTATGCATAAAATGTAAATATCTTGTAAAAAGTCCAAATCCAACCAGGTGCACTGAAAATATATTCACAATGAAACCAAAGGTTCAAATGTTGAATTTAGATTTAACAGAAAATGATGTTACTTCAACAAAAACCAAACAGCTAATGATGTATATAAACGGCTGTCCCCATATAAGTCTTGTAAGTTCAGAGTCAAAAAGTGGTAAAGAGCGATGTTGAAAATTAGCCTCTCTATCCAATTAAGAGAATGTGAGCAGCAGATAATACAACAAACAATGCAGAGGTCAACAGAGTTACCGGCTTTAAGGCCCAGTCCCACACACTAAATATGTAGCCTGTAACCACAGTCTCACCTTCAAATTAAATCCAAAAAATCAAATCTTTTTCGCAGAAAACAAAGTTCCATTTCCAAATTAAGGATAAAGTGTAGTTTTATGACCATATGTTATACGACCCTTATTCGTGACATCCGCCGAATACAGCATCCAATATGTTGAGTTAGCATATAGAAAAGGAAACCAACGTACCAATGTTTGATCCAACACCCCAAAAAATATAATAAATAAATAAATGGCACCAGATGAGAAAAAACAATTCCCGTATCACAGAAATACATTACACACTTGCAATTTGAACGAGCAGATAATGTGTGTTCAGCCACTGATTGATACAGCCATCATTTATTTCAGGTGCATTCCTTTAAACATACATATATAAAAGCAGACACTAGGGTGTGCTCTAATGGAATATTTTGTTGCACTGAGGAAGGCTTGAATTTTCAGCTGAAACCAGTTTGTTATTCTGCATAGAGTTTGCCACAATAAAGCCTTTATTCAATTTTACCTTTTCTTTGTGCTGGATTACTTTTTGATAGTATGGGTCTAATTGGTACAATCCGTGCACTCAGTCTACCTTGCGTATCTTTAGTTTATTCCACTTTCACACCCTGCCAAGGGCAAAAGGTATGCTAGACCTGCCATACAATCAATGGGCAGAGGCACAAAAACAAGTTTCATCCCTCATGGACATGAGGGCCATTCAGCAAGTACCACATCAAGAGCAGGGACAAGGATTTTACTTGAGACTTTTCTTGGTGCCCAGAAAGGACAAAGCCTGGAGACCAATACTGGACCTGTCTATTCTAAACACATTTATGGATGTTCCAAAATTCAAAATGTTGAGACTGCAGCAGCTACTGCCCATACTGGGCAAGAAGGCTTGGCTCGTAACTCTGGACCTCAAAGAGGCATACTTGCGTGTCCCAATCAGACAATCTTGCAGAAGATACCTCAGATTCATAGCTGGCTCAATGCACTACCAATTCTCTGCACTGCCCTTTGGCTTATCTACTGCGTCCAGGGTCTTCACAAAATGCCTGGCACCAGTAATTGCATTTTGCAGACAAAGAGGAATTCAAATATATCCTTACTTGGACTGCCTTATACAAGCAGAGAACAAAGACATTCTACTAAAGCATCTGGCGTTTGTAAAAAAGATTACTAATTTGCCTAGGGTACACAGTAAACGAAAAGAAATCAAAACTAGTACCCTCTCAAGAGATAATATTCCTGGGTGCAAGCTTAAATACAACTGCCTAAATGGCTTATCTCATGCCAGACAAACAAAGGCAACTGACTTCTTACTTCAAAATGTTGGCAACAAAGTCCCAGTTATCTTCAAGAAAATTTCTGCAGGCTTTGGGCTTCATGGCATCCTGCATTCTGCTAATTCCATATGCCAGACTGCATATGAGGAAACTACAATGGTATCTAAAAAGTGTATGGATTCAACATTGCCACAGCCTGGAAACATTAATTACCCTCATTCCCTGCCTACAACAGGAGTTTCGATGGTGGGCACAGGCCTGTCACCACAACAAGGAACAGCCATTCACTTTACCCACAACCAGGCAGACACTAACAACGGACGCATCAGATTATGCCTGGGGGGGGCCCACATGCAGGAAAATGTATTCAGGGCACATGGCCTGCAAGCCAGATGCATCTTCATATCAGTCAAAAAGAGATGCTAGCTGTTCAGAACGCCCTGACAGCTTTCAAGGATCTGCTTCATCCAGGACAACTACTGATAAAGACGGACAATACTACAGTCATGTGGTAGATAAACGAGCAGGGAGGCACACATTCCTACCCCTTGTGCAGACAAGCCATGACTTTGTGGGACACAGCATTGACTTATCAAGTTCACCTGCAAGCACAATTCCTGCCAGGAAAAATAAATACTCTGGCAGATGAACTAAGCAGAAACCTCATGGATCCCCACGAGTGGAAACTGGATCCATAAGTTTTCAGCATGATAACAAGGAAATGGGGATGCCCAGACATAGATCTGTTTGACTCCCCTCACAACTGTCAACTACAGAGATTCTGCACGAGGATTTATCACGAGCAAGCAGGGAAAGTGGATGCCCTATCCTTCAGCTGGAAAAACCTAACAGTATATGTCTTTACTCCACTGCCTCTCCTCCCCAATGTACTCCTAAAGGTCAGACAAGAGAAGCCAAAAATGATACTGATTGCCCCAGACTGGCCACGCACTGGTACCCAATCCTGAAGAGCTTGTCTCAAGGTGCAGCCTGGACATTGCCTCAAACGTCTCACTTGCTGACCCAACAAAATAATCAGATCCTGCACAGCCAACTCAGGACCTTAAATTTGGCAGCATGGCGGATAATGTAGCCATTCAGAACACTCCTCTCTCCAAAGCTGTAATGGATGTTATCTTGGAGGCCAGGAGGCCCAGTACCAGAAAATCTTATGCAGAAAAATGGAAGAGATTCTGTGCTTGGAACCAGGAACAAGGAATTGACACATTTGTACCAAATATTCCTCAGATTTTACAATACTGAACTGAGATGTTGGACAAAGGCCTATCCTTTTTATCAATTAAGATTCATGCCTCTGCCATTTCAACCCATTACAATACAGAACCACCTATCTTTTCTCATCCTTTAATAAGGCAGTACCTCAGAGGAGCCAAAAACATAAGACCTCCAAGGAGGGCGCCAATACCTGCATGGGACCTCAATTATGTCTTGGAAAAACTCTCACTGCCTCCTTTTGAGCCAGCCTCAACAGCGGATATATAATTCTTATCCTGGAAAACCACTCTGCTCCTAGCATTAACCTCTGCAAGACGCGTCTCGCTGAGGACGAACCCTACATTTATGCTTAAGGTGGTGTCCAGTGTGGCCCTTAATCAAACCATTCACTTGCCTACTTTTTATCCAAACCCACAGAACAAGAGGGAGAGACGTCTGCATTCTTTGGACATTCACAGACAGCTACGCTTATTCTTGGACAGAACTAAAGCTTTCAGAAAGACTGAGCAACTTTTAGTGGCATATGCATCAAGATCACAAGGAAAGGCTATCTCAAAACAGACTGTTTCAAAATTGATAGGCCATTGCATTCGTTTCTGCTATTTACAGCATGGCAAATCAGTGCCTAAGGGCATTAGGCCACATTCTACCCAGAGCAGCAGCCACTTCAGCAGCCTTCCTCAGAGGAGTACCAACCAAAGATATCTTAGAGGCTGCAACTTGGAGTTCAGTGCACACTTTTACAAAGCACTACCACTTACCTCTCTACTCTAAATCCAGAGCAGGCTTTGCCACTACAGTTCTGCAGGGCCTCATAGACTCTCCTAATCCTATTTAACCCAGCCTCCCATCCTCAGCTTTGGGATTCAACCCAAGAGTAATGACTGCAACAGTGAAACACGATGAACATAGTACAATTGTGTACCTACCATAAATGTAGATGTTCGAGTGTATTCACTGTTGCAGTCCAGGTTACCCTCCCACCATCCCCCTTTCATTTGGTGGGTTTTATCTGTACTTCTCTATTCTATACAACCTATGTGGTGTATTTGCTTGTAGATGAAGGAACTGCTTACTGTAGTGCATGCATGTTTATTGGCATAATCTATTTAGCCTGCCCTTTTGGGGGCACCTGACATCTGGGGCAAGAAAAACTGAAGAAAATGGCATCTGCTGCATCTTTTACACCCCTGGCGCACTGACGTCAGGGAAGAGGTGACTGCAACCGACGCCGGACCAGGACTTTGGAATTCAGGCCGACTGCGAGTAGCCTGCCAGCAGGATAACCCAAGAGTAATGACTGCAACAGTGAATATACTCGAACATCTACATTTATGGTAGGTACACAACTGTACTTTATTTTACCTTGGGGAATAATATGTAAATGTTGTCTTCAGTCCTGCTATTAAATTCACGTCTTTCATTCTAACTATTCTCATATTTCTTCAGAAATCAACACTGTTCTATTTCCTTCCCAGGTCCTCTATCACATCCTCACTTTGAAAATCAGGTTTCAGTCCCCACCCTTAAACAATATTCCCTGCTGAAAAGCTAATTATTTCTCCCAAAATTAATTTAATTTCCATAATGGTAAATTTAAGTGGAATATAAATCCAGTATAAAATCGTCATTTTCTGTCAATATTACCTTACTAGCATTGCCTTTTTTACACTTCTACACTAATAGCGCACTCAGTCAATGTGATTACTCCCACTTTTCTTAGTCCTTGATATTTTGCTCCTTTTTTATTCAAATGTCACCTGTAACATTATTTGCACCCCACACTTGGTATTATTCAGTGCTCTTTGCTTTTTGTTCATATCTGCAAAGCCATTTACATTCCATGTCAATATTGATAAGGCAGTCATTATGATAAAAAGCTATTAGTTTCATATATTATATATTACAATTATTTTGAATGTATGTTTCCAACTTCACAAACTAATTCTTGGTTGGCTGATCTTTTATGCAGTTGCTGCTTTTCATCTCTTTGAGTCCAAGTCACATTTTTCTTGACATTTTGTTTTAATAAAAATGTTCAAGAAACAAAAACCTAAATACATGTTTGAGCACCAGTCCATTTTAACTTGCAGCAAATGCACAAAACTATATACACTTTTCAAAAAGGGAAATTACCCCTGCATTTAGGAAGAGTTGCCTCAAATAGGCAGCTGCAGTCACAGACGTTACCTATTCTAAAGTTAGGAGTAATCCTTCTGGAAGTGTATAGAAGAGCCTGCATGCCCTCTTCTACAGATACCATCTCTCTTTGCCCTATCACTGTTTCCGTCAAAGATATGAAAAACAACTTACACGCTCTGTAAACTAAGATTTAGCCGTAAGAAAAATGTGTGCTGGCAGCTGTTAAATGACTAAATTATGCACTGTTATTTTTAATATAGTGAAGTGCTAAGACTTCTGGGAATGCAACCACTTGTAAACGTATTCATTTTTTGCAGTTTCAAACTTCATTTATTTTCACTGAATGGCTTGCCAATTCCCCCTTTAAATACTATAACACATTGTTCAGTCCTTTCCTAATTACAGTAGAGAGCCGATTATCTAAACCAATTATCATGTCCGTTATCAGAACCAGCCTTCAAAAGGTTTCGGGTAGGAAAAATCATAAAGTCAGAATATGTAAATATACGTATTTGCTTGAGCATGTTTTTTGAGCTTGTAGAAAGCTCGTGTGTGAAAAATACTTTATTGTCCATATGAATCGCTGAATGGTTGAAGTGTATTCCTGTGTGCAGAAAAAAAAGATTTTAGAATTATTTTATCCAGTTCAGTTGTATGTTTATCTGAACAGTTTGGATATCCAAACTAACCTGTGTACCAGTTAGTTTGGGTAATAGACTATCTGCTGTAATTTCTTGCACCTGTAGACTCCGTCACCCACTGAAGGCATATGCTGAAAGAAACAATACAGCTAATCACTTACCGATGCAGGGGAGGACTCTAGTAGAGTTCATTTAGAGCATACTTGTCAGCCTGTCATGACTAATTGCTTACACCTCTATTGTTTTTTTGTTTTCAGCCAAAAAGACAGATGCTAATGGAAAAATAAAATCTATGTTTCCAAAAACTCAAAAACTACCATTTTCATGCATTAATATTTACATACTGTCTGCTTAAAAAGTCCCTTGCAGTGTAAACTAAACATTATTCTAGAATTCTGTGTGTATCAAAGCAGGGAAATTGTCATATTTCCACATACATGTAATGTGGTTGGTAGACTTTTGCATCCTCCCCAGCAGCCCAAGATCACATTGTATGTCTTATATCCAGCCTTTATCTTGTTGCAGTGTAAAGTCTGTATACATTGCATTCAAGAAATTTCGCTTTAGTATCACTAGAATAAATAGCATTAACTAAGACTCCAACCCAGCTCACATTTAAAATATCTCTGCACACAGCTCACAATTAAAATATCTCTGCACACTATGCAGAAGTACTTTATAATATAACATATGCTTTATTTCATGAAATTTGTTGTACAAATATTACTAAGATCAAATACTTTTTAGTAATGTGTAAATCACTCATTTTGGTGCTATGGCCCACTTAGATGGTGTTTTTCTCTGGTACACAATTTAATAGTGAATGCATGTACAATACCCCCGCCTGTTGTCAGTCCATATGCAGTTGACCTTAAATATTCTAAATCCTGGAATATAGACTGGGATAACTAGCACTGGAGACTAAACATAGTGGGTGAAAAACACAAAGATTCGAAACAATTAAGTTCTAGGGAATTAGCAGGTGAGATAGAAAAGATAGCTTTGACAAAAGTGGGGCTTTCTGAAAAGGAGAATGAGAATAATAATTCAGGAAGTAGAGAGGCAAACTTGGAATGAGAAAACAAAGAAACAGTGGCGTTTACAGAGATTAAAAGTGTTGCAAGAGAGTGGGAGGAGGTAATATAAAATAAAGAGCAGAAGAAATTAACTAACATTAAAAAAGTACCGGAAGGAAAGATTTAAAGAAAATGCCATCAGAAACCAAGTAGCTCTGAAAAGCCTATGTTATGACATTCCCCCAAACACCGAGTGCAGGCAAGGAGACTTGGGCAGATGAAGGTGGAGAGGCACACAGTGAAACTAAGGAATTTAGAAACATGGAAGATAAAAAAAAAGTGGAGATTAGAGAAATAGTGGAAAGTTTTTGTACATGTTTATATAGCAAGGGAGGAGGAAGGAGAGGGCTGACAACAGAAATTAGGTGAATTTCTTGAAGTGTTAGACCTTCTAGGAGTTATAGAGTAAGAGGCCTTAATCTCATACAACCTATCACTTTAGAGGAAATCAAAGAGCACAAAAGAGAAATATGTAGGGGATAAAATGCTGGCAGGCAGGATAGTCTACCAATAAATATGTGGAAAATGTTAAAATGCAAAATTATTATCAAAATGGCATTCATTATTGGGACTTCCAAGATGGCCGCACATTGAGTAACAGCTTAATTCTAGCTCTTCCAGTGTGAAGACAAAAACACAGCAGACTAGGCCAGTGGACTGTCCACTGCCTGGATGCCAGGAAAAAAGAAATGGAGAATCTGAAAGAAAATCAACTACAAAAGGTACTTCCAGTAATCTAGAGGAAAGTATAAGACAATTCCACACATACCTGGATGAAATAAATGAAACACTGTTGGAATATGTCAACTCAAATAACAAAAGGCTGAAAGACATGGCAGAAGCTTTAAGCAGATATTCGGATGAGGTGAAAAACTGCAAAAATCAGAGGTTGAAATGAAGAAAAGGCCTGCTGAATATGAAACTGCTCAAGAAGAGATGTTTCAGAAAAATAGAAGTAGAGGACAGAGCATGTAGGGAAAACCGGAGATTTTCAGCTGTACCACAGGAGCTGGAAGGAATGAACTATTAATTTTATGAAAGCACAAATAAGCAACTGGACTGGTATTCCACAGCAGTTGTTGTTTATTGAAAGGGAACATTTGTAAGCTCCAAACGTGGCTATGAAAAAGCAACCTAAACCTTTAATAGTAAAAATATAGTCCTGCCAGCAGAAAGAGGAGTTCTGACAAGACTCTGGCAAAAGGACAAAGTACTAAAAGTGGGAGACAGTTGAGTGTTTGGGGAGAATGATTGCTCATTGTACACCAGGCAGAAGAGGAGTAATTTTTTCCACTAGTCAGGGAATGTTGAGACGCAGGTTTGAGATTGAAACTTTTGTACCCAGCTATCTTCAAAATATTCTTCCTTGTTGGGACAAAAGATGCAGTACATGCTAAGGAGGAAATACAAAAGTTTGTCCAACAGAAGGTGAGCTGTGAAACAGAAGGAGATGATTCTTGTTCTGGTAATAAAGACCACAGAGAGACTGTGCCAATGAAACCTTTTCCAATGTTTCAATAGAAAATGCTGGAAAGGAGGAAGGGAATATGAGAGTTGACTAGAAGAATCCAGTGTACATTGGAAATGAAGCAGAGACAGGATTTTGGAGATGGAGATGAACAGATATAAAATCAGTAACTTGGAAATTGACAAATGTGGGATTACAAAGCAGTAATTATATGTGTGAAATATGATCTAACAAGAAAATCTGGAAATAATGGACTTTTTGGACTTGTGGGGGACACTAAAGCATATACCCTACTTCATGTCATTGTTTGGAAAAATACTTAGGAAGGGGAAGAGGAGGGAGAAAGTTAACTGTAAATAAAATAATTTACACAGTTTATAAGAATTCCCTCAATATAACTTATAGGAGGGCCCAAAATATAAATGACCTGGTGGAACGTAAGGTTAAGGCTAAGGTTAATAAAAGGATGGGTACATTTAAGTGTGGTGTGTGTGCCCTGTGTTACCTATATTGCCCACACAGAAAGTGTTTCTTGACAAGTAGGAACGAAGGTATTAATGGGACTTCTTTTCTAATTGCAATAGTCAGGGGTTAGTGTATTTGGCTACTTGTGAATGCTGTAATGCATTCTGTATTGGTAAAACAAAAAGGACCCTAAGGAGAAGAATATATGAACATTGCTATGATATAAAAACTAAGGATGAGAAGAATAGTTTATATAAACATTTGAAAGGTTGCTCCAATGCAAAATATATGTTCTTTGTGATAAAATTGGTTCCTTTTTATTTTAACGGGGGTTCTTGGGATTTTTTGTATATACAATTTTTTATGTGACCAACTTTTAATATATATACATTTATACGTTTTTCATTTTGTATGTGGGATAAATTAATTTATTTATAACATTTCTTACATAGAAGTACAGTGATTATTTTTTAAATGTGTAACTTGTTTTAATGAGTGCTTGATTATTATTCGATGGTATATAATTGATAGGTGGAGTTTTTGATATATAAATGCAACAGTTTTTTGTGGAATTGTATCTGAAGAAGTCTTGAAACAAAAATGCAGTTATTCAGTTAGTGTTTTTTGCTGGCCTTTTAATAAATTGCTTATTTTGCACTGGACATACTGCTTCACAAGTGCTTTTGGATTTTATTGGTTCTCATTTCTCCTTGGAAACAATCTGATAGAGAAACTGGCTAGAAAAAAAGAGAAATTGGCTAGGAGATCTCTGAAATCATTTAGGTGTTTATATAAAGATAAGACAAAACCAGACAGTGCATAGTAGAAGCATAGGCTGCAGTACACGTCTTAGCATGGATAACCTTTCTTTTAGATTAACTCAAGTCTTGTGAGTGTGGCTTTCAAGTTTGGAACCTTTGTTCCTATTGGTCAAACTTCAGTATTTGAAGTTGTACATAGTTTTGTGTGTTAGTATTAAGTTAAGGTTTTATGGAGTATTGGGGTGTTTTTTTGTTTTGTTTTAGAGCTTTCAATAAAACAAAAAGTTTTGTAAGATGTGTCATAGGCTCAAATGGATATGACAAAACTTTATAAAAAAAGTTCAACCTGCCAAACAGTGTTTGCATGCAACACAAAAGCTAGAACTAAACATTTAACAAAAAAGCTGCTGTATATAAAAGGTAAGAATAATAACCTCTTATTTCAATGATTCTTTTTGTAATGTCTTTAAAGGTCACTGATCTTACAGTAAATACAAAAAAAAAAGAGTAGTGAACCATATTAAAAATGTAGAGAGCAGAAAGCTATGCTACAGGAGATGCATTTGGAAAGAACTGAACATGTTAATTTGATAAAGAATGGTTTTCAGGTTGGCTATTGAGATGAATACCTGGAACAAAGGAAAAGAGGGAGTACTTGTATTAATTGCAAGAACAGCTCCAATAGTGATAGAAGAGGCTAAAAATATAAATGGTAGATTTGTAGTGTTATGGAGCTACAGGAAAGGGAGGAGAGCCATGTATTTATATTCCACCTAAAACTGCTATAATGGAGCTTGAGAAAGTTCTGAAAGAAGAAATCAACTTTCACCAAGGAGTATTACTTATAGGTGGAGACTGGAATTTGATTTTCAGCAGGGAAGATGTGTCTCGGGGCCCAGAAGGAAAAGTATAAGAAAGGAGGGTGGAAGTCTGAAGAAATTTATGAAAATATTTTGCATGGAAAATGTGAATTCAGTACTAGGGGTTTGGCGTGAATTTACATATTATTCCCCAAAATGCAAAAACTGGGCTTGGCTAGACAGAATTTACATATCACAGAAACGTGCATTTAATTGAAGGTGTTGATGTGCACTAATTATTTCAGGTCATGCTCCCATAATAACTAAAATAAAAACACAGGGTAATGAAATAAAAATGAGACACTGGCACTTTCCCACTTTCCCACCTCTTTTTTGAAAAGAGAAATTTAAGGAAAGGATAGTGGAAATTATTCAGGAGCTATTAGAGAGTATAGAAATTTCTTCTGAAAATATAGCTACGGAGTGGGATAAAATTAAAGTTGAGTTTAAAAATAGAGTGAAAGTGAAAGGGAGATATATGGTTAAGAAGTAAGAATTGAGGGATTGACAAATTTTAAGGTATTGCAGAATAGGGGGGATCTCACAGAACAAGAAGATGAGCAACTCCAAAATGCTAAACAGAAAATAAGGGATTACCTTGACAATATGCATGAGTTTAGAAAGATTTAGCAGCTGTTTTTTGTTAATGACTGTAGAGCATAAAACGTTTTAGCAGAATGACTGAGGCAACAAAAAGTAGAAGAGGCTGTCACCAAGCTTAGGGAGCCTTTAACAAGGAAGGTAACAAGATCCTGTAGAGGTATTAAAAATATTTTGGAAATTCTGTGAAAGTATGTATAAAACAAAGCAATATGGAAATCAAGAAAAGGTATAAATGGAAATGTTTATGGAAGAATTAAATATGCTAAGGTTTAGAGGTAGATGAGGTTTAATTACTAACAGGATGGGAGAAGATGAGATAAATATGGTGATGTATACCAATCTACAGGTGGGGTCCCAGGGCTAGATGGTATTCCTGCGGAAGTTTGGAATCTAGGAGGGGAAAAAACTGATAAAGATCTGGAAGGTTTGTTTAATAGTATTTTATGAGGAGGGGAAATACCAACATCCTGGAAGAAAGCAGTGGTAGCTGTAATATTTAGAGGGTAAAGATCCAACAGTTCCAGCTTCATGCAGGCCCATTTCAATGCTAAACCATGATTATAAAGTGTTTATATTTATAATGGCTAAAAGAATGGCAGAAGTGATGCCAAAATTGATAGATGTGAATCAGTGTGGTTTTGTGGAGAGGGTGTAAACATCTGACAACTTTAACAGAACACCGATGATCCAAAGGGAAGCTGAATGTAAGAAAAGACCACTGTTGTTGGTGGGTCTTGATGGTGCGAAAGCATTTGACAAAGTAAAATGGATTTTATGAGTGGTGCAGTGGAAGTATTTGCATTATTTAATAAAATTATAAGATTAATTAGGAGGTTATATGAGGGATCAGAGTTGAATAGTAAAGTGGGTGGGGTCCTCTCTAATGATTTCTGTTTGAGCAGAGGAACCAGGCAGGGGGTGTCTGCTTTCCCCTTTATTTGTATTATATTTAGAACCATTGGCAAATAAAATAAGAGACTCAGAAATTCAAGGATAAAATTAGTATAGTAGTCAAGAAAAGCTCTCTCTGCAGATATTATTCTATACTTGACAAAACAAAAGAGCATTACTGTGTTGTGGAACATTGATGAGACAGTTTTACATTTTTTTTTGGGATACAAAATTAATGAAGTTAAAACAAAGGCATTAGCAGTAAATTATGTACCCACACAAGAATTGGTTCAGCAATATCCATATTTATGGGGACATGATAAAATGAAGTATTTAGGAGTATAGATTAAAATGATTCTGGTGCGGCTGCTAAGGATATGTGGGAAGAGAATGAATAAAAGGTAATACAAAAACTGAGAAATTGGAAGCTTTGCTATATGGATATGGATAGTAAGATACAAGCAGTTAATATGTTTTTAGTTCCTTTAGTCTTATACAGGTCAGGCATATTTTTGTCAACCAGAGGAGAAGTTGTGAATAGCAGTTAAAGAGCTGAAGGATTTTATCTGGGATGGGAAGACTGCAAGAGTCAAGTGGGATAAGCTGATTCTTGCAGTAGAACAAGGCGGATTGGTATAATCCAATTTGAAGGGGTATTTTATAGCTATACATTTTACGACTCCTATACATAGCACAAGCAGAAACCTGTAATTCAATGTGGAAAGGGATGCAGATGAAAAGGGGGTGGGGCTCAAGAAACAAGGAAAGACTGGTATTTTGGGTACAGACCTTTAAAGAGAATACCAGTAATTATGCAGAATATTTATTTATTTATTTTTTACTTATTTATTTCACATTTGTTGACTGGGATTGTCCGACTGAGCTAAAGAGCCCTTTTTCAGCGGAGGCCTGGGGAGAAAAGCTCCAGCATTTTAAACAGTTCATTATAAATTAGCATTAAACAGCAATGTTACAGGATTGTTACAAGGCATTAAGTAGGAATACAATGTTATACAGTGTCAGTAATCAGGAGTATGGCAAAACTATTTCAAGATGTATAAAAAGAAATATATTATACTTACCCGGCAGGGGGAATACCACAATGAAGAAGGTGTTTTCCCCAGGGTGAGGCTCTTCCATTGGGTGGCGGAGTGGTGCAGTAATTTAAGTTGTTTCCTCACAGCAAGAAGTTCTCTGGTTCAATTCTCAGCTGGGTGCTTTCTGTGCAGAGTCTGAATGTCCTTCCTGCATTCGCTTGGGTTTTCTTCCACATTCCAAAGACATGTGTTTTGCGCATTTCTCCCCAGGCCTCCACTGAAAATAGGCTCTGTCCTAGTTGGACTTTCCTGGTCAACAAATGTTAAATAAAAAAATAAGTTATATTCATAAAGTGGAAGAAAGTATTCTAAGAACTAAGCCAACATGGGAATGGAGCAAGGGTGTTCTGCCATTGGAGATGACTGCAATCAGGGATATAGACAAATAGGCAAGAGGGTGGAAGTTTTAGGAGAAAACTGGCAAAGGAACCCATAACTAGAGAGGGAAATGTAATAGAATGGGAACACACCAAGAATTTATTTGGACTGCAGGTTAGAGATTGCCTTCAGTAAGAATGATTGATATCAGAGTACAGGCAAAGAGAAATGGGGGGAGGTCCTAGACAAAAGACCAACACTGGTAGAGTTTTTAGTAGAATTAGTAGAGCATACAATATATTGCATGATAATTATAAGAATCAATCAGAGGAGGTTAGAAAGGATTGTCAAGAGAGTTTGGGTAAGCATTTCACAAAAAAAACAATGGGAGGGGGATATATGTATGTCTCCCAAATATGCAACAAAGTCTAGAAGATTTAGAATTGTTACTTGTAAATGTTTACATGGATATTTTTATACCCCAAGTAGACTCCAGAGAATTTTTCCTCAGGTAGACAGTAAATGGAGGTGTGATGGGGAAGAAAGAGATAACTGGGAACATATTTTTGGTAGTGTAATGAGTTGGGAGACTTCAAAGATTTTCTGCAGACTGCTCTGTCAGAGAATGCTGTGTGAGCAAATTGGTGCAACTAGGGAAATGATTTTTCTGAGCTATGATACAGAATCGGAATTACCTAGACATAGTAAGACCTTGCTGAGTCTAATTATGGTGGCTGCCAAAAAAACGCCATTATTAGAAAATGCAAATCAGTCTAAACCAACTGTACTAGACATAGTTAATGTAGTAAGAGAGATAAAACTGGAACTGGGATCTTTAGCAAGGGGTATGAGCAAATTATATATAGGAAAAACTGGGAATTGTGGCAACAAAACATACATGCGAGGAATGAGGTTTAAAAGAAGGCAAAACTTGAATCAGTAATGTAATATTTGACTGCCAATGATTGGGTAGATTATAAGTGATGTATAATACTTGTAACTAAAATTGTCAGTATGGTTTGTGATGTAAAATGCTTGCAGCTAGAATTGTCAGTACAGTTTGTTTTCATTTGTATAAATGTATGATTGCCTATGTCAGAAGTAATAATTTAATAAAGATGTTTTTTGTTAAAAAAAAATTGCATTCATTATTTAAAGAAATAATGGAGTCTGGGAGCATTTTAGATCCATGGCATGAAGCAACAATAACCCTCCTACAAAAAGGGGGAAAAGATCCATGTGCCCCAGAATCATATCGCCCCATCTCTGTACTCCCAAATGATTAAGTGTTTGCAAGTATTCTAGCAGCCCAAATGGCAAAGATATTACCACGGTTGATAAAAAATGACCAGTGTGTATTTATTAAGGAAAGGCTAACATTTGACAGCATATTGAAGCTGCACGTCAAACTGTATCGGATAAAACTTGGAAGCAAATGGTACAGTTGAGCTTAGATGCTGAGAAGACATTTAATAGGGTAAGCTGGAAATACTTATGACTGGTTTTACAGTTTGACATTTAAAGACTATTTTATCCAACTATTTAAAAGTATGCTCGGTCAATGGTGGTAGTAAAGGTGAACGCATGGCTGATAGGCCAAATGCCAATTGAAAAGATGCCCTCTCACGCCTTTACTTTTTGCACTGTATTTAGAGCCTTTATCCCAGAAAAGATGACCATCCAAAATCAATGGTGGCAGTGGCAAGTGGAGAGGAAAAATTGCTTTATTTGCAGACAACATTATTTTATTAACTAATCTGGAGCGGGTTATTAAATGGACATATTAAATATTAGGGAATTTTGAGAAGGTGTCTGGGTTTAAGATAAAAAGGAAAAGACTAAAGCCTTGGGTGTAAAGTTCGTATTGCCCATAAGATTAATAGAGGACTTCCCATATTTATGGGGTCAAGTATCTGGGAATTTGGTTGGCCAAAATAGCCCAGAAATCTGCAAAAATCTGTTGGGAACAAATTTGTAAGAAGATTTGTGAGATGATTTAGTAAGTGGCATTTAATACCCCTGGAACTTGATCAGAGAATGCAAGCCCTCAAAATGTTTACCCCCTCCTCTAAAGTAATTTGTTCCTCAATCATTAGTGTATGACCTGGGTATGGGGTTCTAGGAAAGATTTAGGAAACATATCTTGAAATTTATTTGGAAAGAGGGCCAGTGGCAAAAATTGATACTGCCAGTAGATGCAGTGATTCACATCTTCCCTAAATATCAGACCCTGCAGAAATTGTTTCCTACAGAATGATTATGGTGCAAAATGGAAATTATTTCTGATGGAATAAGTGTTTAAAAGGGTAGATAAAAAGGTGAGGTATGATATTTTCTACAAGAAGGAGAAATGTCTGGTATTTGTCAGATTTGTTGCAGAGTGTACAGGCCTCGTTCAAAAGTAAAGAATATATTTAATTGGATGTCTGAGGTCCTACCAGTAGGGATGATAATTTTCTCTAGTATTAAAAAATGGAGTAATAGTTCAAAGGAGTTCGATTTTTGGGAGCATCTAGAGGAGATTGTCATGAGATAGAGTCCAGGGCAAGTTAATTTTGCAGGGAGTCAATTTACTGGCTTATAGGGAAGTTGAGATGTATGGGAAAGATACTAGTGAGAGAGTGAGGAGCCTTTATAAAACCTGAGTTGGTAGTGATACTAGTAGAAGCAAGAACAGCGATAGCAAGTAAAAGAGGACTGGTAAGTAAATTATATATAGCCCTAATAGGTGACGGAGCAATAAATGAAGTCAAAGATAGATGTGGCTGGGAAGAGCAGACAGAGAGGTGATATAAGAAGGATTGCAGGAAGTATGTAGGATGATCAAAGTAGCTACTAAATCCAGAAACTTTAGAATATTTGGCTGGAAATGTTTGCATAAGTATTTTTCACTCCTGACAAATTGCATAGGGTATTCCCAGCAATTGGTCCCAATTGTTGGAGATTTGGAGATATCAAAACAGACCAGGATCATATTTTTTGGGAGTGTTCTATGCTGAGGGATTATTAAAAAAACGTATCAAAATGAATGCAACTAATATTGGAGTCAGACTGGATAATTGATAAAACTTGTGTGTAAACTGGATAGAGGGCGTGAATGTAAGTGACTATGAGAAGCCAGTAGCAAGTTGTTACTGCTGTTAGTAAAAATAATAACCAAAAAAAAAAAAAAAAAAGGATCACTAGAAAGTGGATGTCCTTGAGGCAGTCTAGTAAAGAAAGAACTATTTCAAATGATGACAGGCCTCACCAAGTAAACTACACCTAAAAAATGGGACTGCTGGAGCGAAGTAAAAAAAATCTGCTTGGATAGAACACTGGGGGGGGGGGGGGGGGGGTGTATGCGAGTCACAATGACAGCCAGCCAGCACCAAATACAAGTACGTCATGTCAGTAAATGTTTGATTTAAAATGGGTTATTTGGTCTTTAACTTGTATTGTGAGCTCCGGCTCAGGGTTGTGCCTTTTGTATAATTTGAGAAAATCAGCAACGTTTCTAATTAAGCGCTAATATAGGATAAACTTCAGAGTAAGTTTGTACATCAGACAAGAATTATTTGGATTATGTCAACAATTCAGTAAAGTGGCTTTATAAAAAAAAGAGAGAGAACAAAAACTTTCCTTTGTCCTAAACAGCAATGACAAAGTGAGAATTATGATTTAGAATCCTCCCACCAGTTTAGTTCTGTTAACAAACTTCCAGTGTTTTTCAACCACTTCTAGCAGAAGAGCAATTTCTCTCTGAACTGTGTGTGATGGGACTGAAGCTTTAGTGAATAAACAGGAAATGTAATTTCACATTAGTGCTGGTCTTCTTTCTCTTTCATCTTGCCCTTTCAAGAAATACAAAGTGTTGCTGATTGTTCTAGTGTGTTGCTCCATCATTTTTCTTTGAAACAATGGAAGAAATTTCACTGGCAAATTTTGTCAGAATAATGGAGAGTCCCCTTTAGCTTACTGAGTCACTCTTTTCATGGCTGAAATTTATTCTCTCCTGTTCTGCCTCCAAAAATGTCTTTAATCCTTCAGAAAAAAATGTTCTAAAGGCAGCTGGATGCAGCTACTTCAGTTTCACACCTGCCTCTTGAAAATCTCCAGATTGCTACTTCAGTCTCACATCTGCTGCTTGACATCCCCAGAGTACAGAGGTAAACTCTCTTATTTTCTGCACTGTTAAACAGTGAAAAATCATTTTACACAATGTGGAATCCACAGTTAATACTTTTCCCTTATGCCACAGTTTTCTCAGGAGCAGCTCCTTTTGCCAGTATGAGTGCACCTTTAATATAAATCTTGCCTACTATTGGCGCATAGCACTGAATGTGCCTTTTCGGTTAACAAATCCTGCTGTGGAATACTAGTCCATTTGCATATTTGTACACAAAATGAATGCAGTTTATTACTTCTAATTTCTCTGTTATAGAAGAAAATCTCAGATTTTCTCTGTATGCTCTGTGTTCTAACTGTACAATTTTTGAAACCATCCTTCTTGAGACTCCTGTTCTTCAGGCAGTTTTTTTTTTCATTTCAGCTTCTAATTTTTGGTGTTTTATAAGCTCATCTGACGAGCTGCTTAAAGCGCCTTCTATTCTTTCTAGCCTTTTGCTATTTGATGGTATATACACTAAGACAGCCCTTGCAAGTACGGCAACTGCATGGCTCCAAAAAAACACACAGCAATACAAAACACAGGGAAAGCCAGCAGACTGTAGCATTCAGTATTTAATCAAAACTAGCTCAAAAGCATAGTATGAAGTAAAAAAGAAGACAAAACAGTTTTTTGCTGTAAAGATTACAATCTTCATCAGTGCAATAAAGAAATAAGACCTTTGTCTCCTTTTAAATACAACCACTAGGTGAGGCTGTAAATTAATTAATCAACATTCCTAGTTAAAGGTACTCATTAAGTCCTGGTGAGAAAAGACCCCCCCCCCTCCAATTTAATAATCTATTTCTTTTCTTTACTGTTCAAAATTTGATGCCATTCTGCTTTATTTGACCTATTACTAGTGATTCTATCACAGTAAAACTGAAAAATGCAGTATTGTGTGCCTGACAATGCTTATATAAGGCAATGGTAAGTTTCTTGTGCCTGATATCACTGTAATGTTCAGAAATTCTGAATTTGAGTGGTCTAGACATTTGTCCCACATAGAACAGGTACAGGTGGCCAAATAGATCACTCAGTCCGTCTGGCAATTTGCAAAGAAAGAAATATCAAATACTTGACCAGTATTTTTGCTGCTAAACTGGCTTGTTTTCATAACCTTTCTGCAGTGGGTGCAATGACCACAAGGAAAACATCCTATAAGCTGATCCCCCATAAGAGTAATTTGGATGGAATCTCCCTTACTTCTCCATCCATGCTTATAGTGACTCGGTAATGATCCCAGATTCCTACTGCTTCTGAAAGAAAAATATCTGTCGTCCAAGAAATCAGAAAGTTTGGCATCTGCTAGAAGGATGTTCCAGTGTCTACACTGTTTAGTAAAACATCAGTGTTCCTTCCATAAGTGGTGACCAAACGAATGATAGGTTCCTTATCCAGTGTCCTGTCCTTGTATCTCAAAAGGTCCTTCCTATCATGGGTGGCCACCCAATTTTTGGCCTCATAAATATTCCCCATTTTGTAGCCCCTGTTCCTGAATCTTGTGGTTAGATCCTCCTTATAAACCTTATATGTAGCATCATTTGAGCATATTCGCTTCATACGTAAGAATTGTGATTGGGAATATTTCTACATATGTATGGGAGATGAAAGCTGGATGCATGGAGAAGAGAGTTGTATTTGGGGGTATTTACAGTACACCTCGGATGCTAATGTATGGGCGCACTATTCCTAGTTATCAGGACATCTAAAAAGGTGATACTGTTAGTGTTATAACTGACTGTGAATTGTATACCCCATTTGTTATCATTTAGGTATCCAATAAACTCCATGAGATACTAAGAATCAGATCTCTTGTTCCTCAAGGTGGGCCATAAAGAGGTCAGCATATATGGGAGCAAAAGAAGCTTCCATGGCCGTGCCTTGAATTTGCAAAAAACATTTGTTCTGATAATAGAATACGTTCTTGGTTAGAACCCGTTCGGCAAGGCAGATTAAAAAGGTGTTAAAGCCGGGTTGGTACAACTCTGACTTGTATAACCAATATTCTAATGCTTTCAGGCCCACCCAATGGGAGATGTTAGTATACAATGTGGAGACATCTAGGGTACAAAGTAATCACCCTGGCTCAAGCTGCATCTCCGAGATTAGCTGAAGGAAGTCCGTAGTATCTTGAATATGGGCCCAAACCCATTTCAATAGTGGTTTAAGATATTGCATAATAAATTGTGAAAGTGGCTCTGAAACAGAGCCCCTACCTGAGACTGTGGGTCTACAGTGTGGATTCTGAAGATTCGTATGGATTTTGGGGAGGAAGTAGATGTACTGATTCGAAGGGTCCGACACTGTGAGAGGATATAAGGTGTTGTCTGTAATAAGTCTCATTCTTGGCAGACACCAAAAACTGATCAGTTTGTTTTCTGAAACCAGGAGTTGGATCCAATGTCATATGTGTATAGTAGAGACCATCAGTAAGCTCTCTCTCGGCTTCAACATTGTATTGAGTCCAATCCTGGACAACTACCACCCCGCCTTTATCTGCAGGTAATATAGCCAAATCATGGTTGTTTTCCAATTCCTGTTCAATCTTTGAGAGGTTATTAGATTTGGCTCGGAACTCCCTAGAATGAAAATGCAGATCTTTGAGAATACAGTTCTGAAACATAAGGACATTATGATGCATTGATGGTGTAAAGTTTGATTTGTGGTATGTAAAACCATCCTGTGATTCAGGGTTAGATGCTGTCTGGAAAAATAACTTTAAGTTAAGTAGTCTACAAAATGAGGTAATATCTTGTGCAAAAGTATCTTCAAAGACATAGAAGCCAGGTATAAAATTAAGACCTTTATTCAAAACTTTAACAGGTAGATGACATTATCTATTCCTGAACCATCAGTTTCAGCAACCCTTCCATATTGTCTACCTTTAGAATGTTTGCTACCTCTCCTCTTTTGCCTACACCTAAAGGGATCTGTGTGTTACTACTTTTAGATGCAGGGGAATCTGGGGCGTGCTGTGCATCAGGCTCCAAACCTGACTAGGACTCCTCACCCGAGGTGTCATAACTTGATGAGGAAGGTTTCCTTAAAACAGGCCTTGGGCATTTCCTTTTAGTAACCTTTCTGTTAAATTGTTCAAACCTAACATGCATATTGTTGGAAAATGGATTCCCACTCTCATAGTCAGCTAGGTCCCTATGAAATTTCCTAATTTTTCTATCTTTCAGTTGTTCCAAATTTAAAAGATCCTAACTAAGTTTCTTGAGGCCAGTATTATAGGGTTGTTGTCCTTCAAATTTCTTAATATCTTCACACATTTGGGTGATTTCCATTATGTCCTTATCAATCGTTCTCTCATAATGGGCAACTTCCACAGAGTTCATGGGAGGCTTTTTGTTGAGCCATAGCTCATTGTTCTGTTAATGTTGTGTCAATGTTAATAACTAATGGCTGTATACGTACCCTAAGGTCCCTTGGTGAGATACCCTTGGTTAAGTAAGGCTTAAATAGCTTTGAATGCCTTACATTGGTCCGTAGAGTCCTCATGCTTTTATTTAATTTGAGAAATTGTGCATCACATGTACTGTCTAGTTGCAAATTCTCCGACTCATTGTTCTGACTACTTGTGTTACCAAGACCAAAAATGGCCAGATTGTCCCGGTCTGAGGATCGACCCTGTAACAGGTTGGTTAAATCCATTGGTGGTCAGTAAATTTATAGAATAGCTACTTATTAGATTACTGAAACATATCTGCCCCCTTTTAAAAATAGATATGGGAATTATAAAAAATCAAGGAGAAAATCCCAAATGAAGCAGCCAAAACCCTTTGTTTGATCCAAAACAAATTCCAAGGCAGAGAAAAATCAAAAGAACAGGAAATATTGTTCCAGAAGATGAACAAATTAATTCAAAAAATCTCTCCCAGCCAAGTAGGAAAATCCACAGCAATGCTACGTTCATATAACTTGCCAATAATAATGTTAGAGCAAGTAATACTCTGTGGACAATATTAGCTCCTGCTATTCAGTCCTTTGACTGCAAACATCAATTATTTATAAGCAGTGCTAAGTCCATTTAACTATAACTTCTACTTTAAAAGCTAAGATGAACCATAGTAGCCCTTGCTGTTACTAAATATTAAATGCCAAATCAGGAGAAAAAGCCTTTGGATCACTCTTGGAATCAAAGCAATGGTTCTGCAAAAATCAATATAACCAATATCTAACTGTTCAGTGGGGCCCCATAGGGTCAGTATTCATGTTCACTAGAACCAATAATAAGACTGAACCCACCAATGGAAATATACCTTATGTCAGGGCTGAATTATTCCTTAGAAGTATGTGAAATATCTCCTTATTCACCAATTGGCACACCCCCACAGGATCGGGTTTACTTATTGCTTTGAAAAAAACCCTATAAACAACATTGTGGTGATATCTAAATAGTGTAGCCCAAATCCAGGCAGCTAGGACAAAACAGTTCCTAAATAGTCTGAAAAAATCAACTATTTTGTTTCCCCAAGTCACCTTGACCACTGTATAATTTGTCCCCATGCAGTTGGGTTCACTAAGCCCTATGCGAGATATTATAGTAATAGAAGAAAGTACATCCTCAACCTATGGAGCCAACACAAAAACGCTCCTATTTGGAGTCATGTCAGAAATTATATTCATTGCAAGAGCACAAAAATTGTTAAAAATCCAAGTAAATTCACTATCCAGGTAGTATAAGGTTGCATAATACAACACATATCATGCATCCCAGAACAAGCTCCAAAATTCAGTGCCCCAAAAGATGGAAACAAAACCCAACATTTGTAGGGCTTAAAACTAATCTTTGTAGTTCAGCAAAAAAATGATAATTGTCACTCATAGAGCTTGTTACAAGTAATGATTGCGATCTCAAAAGGCCAATACACTGTGTAACTCGCCTCCATAATGTTAGGCTCACTTCATTGTTCAATTTGGATGAAAAAAGCCATAAACATAACACCATATTAATACATAGACTGTGAAACCCCAACCCATGAAGCTGACACAAAAATACTCCTGTATTGGGCTGTATAGAATATCATAAATTATATTCTCTACAGGCATGCAAAAATTATCCACATCTTGTAGATGTAACAAAATTGTCAAGTTTTGTGTCTATGTAGTTTAAAGTTGCAAAATACTGCACATACCCTGCATCCCAAAGCAGATTGTAACATGCAATGTCCCAAGAAATATAAACAGACCAAAACATACAAGATTTGTGTCTTTAAAGTTCAAATAAGAAATATAAACAGACCAAAACATACAAGATTTGTGTCTAAAGTTCAAATAAAAGTCCCAAGATGTTGCTGTCAGTCGTGAAAACTTGTTGCAAACTGCGACCTGATAAATCCGATCCTTTTATAACATAAATGAGTTCCCTTTCAGAATGTGGAAATGATCCAAAATAGACATGCGAGTTATTCTGATAGTTATCCCCACAAAATTAGTAAAAGGTACACTTCCTTCTATCAAAAGCAAACCAAGGCCAGTCTAAAAAAACATGTGTGGCACCCAGTGCTCCAAGAAAATGTTTATTGAAGTAACACAGTTACGTAGGCCCAATGTCACAAAATGAGTCAAATTAGATCTCACTAGTGATGGTAAGCCCACAGTATCATATGTTCAAAATACAAACGTATTTAGTCACTCATGGTACACAATAGTTCCAAGTGCTTTGTGTTTGAACGCCCAGCATAAACGAACAGCCAGAACTCTATAGTTGCTCCAGTCATTGAATTTAAGTATCCACTTTGTAAAAATGTAATAACATTTCAGAAAGCGACCTAGATGTATCCGATGTTCAAAAAAATCCACCAGGCCCGTCCATTAACTTGACCTGATGTCAGGCATTCAGGAAAACCAAATTCAAGCCTTACTTGCATCTGCTCAAACAGCCGTCAAAAACGAAATGGAGTAAATATATTTTCCAGTTATAGGGAGGAAAGTCTCCAGGTCACAGAACAATATACCTCACTAGTGGTATTCAGCTTCAATAAATCCTGCTAGGGTTAAGCTGTGCCTGATGCACAGCACACCACAGGCCAACAGCAGGGGAAAGCAAGTGAACTATAAATTGACAGCCCTTGCAAGTATGGCAACTGCATGGCTCCAAAAAACGCATAGCAATACAAAACACAGGGATGCCAGCAGACTGTAGCATTCAGTATTTAATCAAAACTAGCTCAAAAGCATAGTATGAAGTAAAAAAGAAGATAAAACAGACTAGTTTTGGCTGTAAAAATTATAGTCTTAATCAGTGCAATAAAGAAATAAGACCTTTGTTTCCTTTTAAATACAACCACTAGGTGAGGCTCTAAATTAATTAATCAACAATCCTAGTTAAAGGTACTCATTAAGTCAAACTTTACACCACCAATGCATCATAATGTCCTTATGTTTCAGAATTGTATTTGCAAAGATCTGCATTTTCATTCTAGGGAGTTCCGAGCCAAATCTAATAACCTCTCAAATATTGAAATAGAGTCTATATGGGAACTGGAAAATAACCATGATTTGGCTACATTACCTGCAGATAAGGGCAGGGTGGTAGTTGTCCAGGACTGGACCCAATACAATATTGAAGCAGAGAGACAACTTACTGATGGTTGCTACTACACATGTATGACATTGGATCCAACTCCTGGTTTCAAATAACAAATTGATCAGTTTTTGGTGTCGGCCAAGAATGAGGGAATTATTACAGACACCACTTTATATCATCTCACGATGTCGGACCCTTCGAATCAGTACATATACTTCCTCCCCAAAATCCATAAGAATCTTCAGAATCCACCAGGTAGACCCATAGTCTCAGGTATGGGCTCTATTACAGAACCACTTTCCCAATTTCTTACGCAATATCTTAAATCACTATTGAAATGGGTTCGGGCTCGTATTCAAGATACTACGGAATTCCTTCAACTAATCACTGAGATGCAGCTTGTGCCAGGGTGGTTACTTTGTACCCTAGATGTATCCGCATTGTATACTAACATCCCCCATTGGGTGGGCCTGGAAGCATTAGAATATTGGTTATACAAGTCAGAGTTGTACCAACCCGGCTTTAACACGTTTTTAATCTGCCTTGCCAAACGTGTTCTAACCAAGAACGTATTCTATTATCAGAACAAATGTGTTTTGCAAATTCAAGGCATGGTTATGGGAGCTTCTTTTTCTCTCGTATATGCTGATCTCTTTATGGTCCACCTTGAGGAATAACTCATCAATAATAACACACAATCTATATTTAGATGAGATTGACATCTGGAGAAGATATTTAGATGACTACTGGCTAGTATGGAGATCTGATTCTGAATATCTCATGGAGTTTGTTGGATACCTAAATGATAACAAATGGGGGTATACAATTTGCAGTCAATTATAACACTAACAGTATCACCTTTTTAGATGTCCTGGTAACCAGGAATAGTGACCATACATTGGCATCCAAGGTGTACTGTAAATACCCTTAATACATCTCCCTTCTCCATGCTTCCAACTTTCATCCCCCACACAAATGTAGAAATATTCCCAAATCACAGTTCTTGCGTATGAAGCGAATATGCTCAAATGATGCTACCTATGAGGTTTAGGAAGAGGATCTAACCACGAGATTCAGGAATAGGGGCTACAAAATGGAGAATATTTATGAGGCCAGAAATTGGGTGGCCACCCATGATTGGAAGGACCTTTTGAGATACAAGGACAGGACAGTAGATAAGGAAGCTATCATTCGTTTGGTCAACACTTATGGAAGGAACACTGATGTTTTACTAAACAGTGTTCATAGACACTGGAACATCCTTCTAGCAGATGCCAAACTTTCTGATTTCTTGGGTGACAGATGTTATTTCTCTTTCAGAAGAGGTGGGAATTTGGGATCATTTCTGAGTCGCTATAAACATGGATGGAGATGTAAGGGTGATTCCATCCAAACTACTCTTATGGGGGGTCAGCTTATAGGATGTTTTCCTTGTGGTCATTGTACCCACTGCAGAAAGGTTATGAAAACAAGCCAGTTTAGTAGCAAAAATACTGATCAAATATTTGATATTTCTTTCTTTGCAAATTGTCAGACTGGGTGATCTATTTGGCCACCTGTACCTGTTCTGTGTTCTATGTGGGACAAACGTCTAGACCACTCAGATTCATAATTTCTGAACATTGCAGTGATATCAGGCACAAGAAACTTACCAATGCCTTATATAAGCACTGTCAGGCACACAACAATTCATTTTTTAGTTTTACTGTGATAGACAGAATCACTGGTAATAGGTCAAATAAAGCAGGATGGCATCAAATTTTGAACAGTAAAGAAAATAAATGGATTATTAAAATGGGGGGGGGGTGCTTTTCTCACCAGTACTTATTGAGTACTTTTAACTAGGATTGATTGATTAATTAATTTAGAGCTTCACCTAGTGGTTGTATTTAAAAGCAGACAAAGGTCTTATTTCTTTATTGCACTGATGAAGGCTATGTAATTTTTATAGCTGAAACCGGTCTGTTTTGTCTTCTTTTTTACTTCATACTATGCTTTTGAGCTAGTTTTGATTAAATTCTAAATGCTGCAGTCTGCTGGCTTCCCTGTGTTTTGTACTGTATGTACCCCTCAAGTGTCTTATGTGTTTTAAACTTCTTTGAGTATACTAACCAGTAACTAAATTTTATCCAGATTCTTAACTTGTACAGGGTTTTTACACCACTTTTTTCACACTAGTAGAGCAATAATCAGCTTAAGGTTCAGTGCAGCCATTTTGAAACCACCTACTTGTACCATATAGATTGATACCTCATTTTATTATTGTTGTTGTTTTATTTATTGATTTAACTGATTGGCTGAGCTGGTAAAAAGACCATTTTCAGTCACAGCATGGAACAGGCTAGCAAAATTTTTGGACATATGGTCAGTGCATTGGTCCAGTGGTAAGTGCTCTGCCTCACAGCTCCAGGGACAGGGGTTTATTCTTCACCTCTGGTCACTGTTGTAGATCAGTGCGTGTGTGATATAACTTTAAGAAGCTTTCCAGTGAGACAGCACATGCATATAAGTACTGAGCACCTGCAAGCAAGAGTGCCATTTTGAGTGAGCAGCCAGAGTTTAAGCATGCAAGTATGTAGTCATTTAGTTTAAGATTAATGTTCCTGCCATCCATCCTGATGTTTGTGTATAATAAACTACTTAAATGAACATCCACGCCTCAACATAGTCTTAATGCACATAAGAGCAAAGTGGTGTCAGAATGGGATCCAGAGTTACAACCATGTGGCAACTAATATACAGGAATGGATCATCCCTACTGCTCAACGATTCACAAAACAGGTCAGAAACAAATTCCAGGTACTAAAACTTGCTTAAATTATTCCTTTTGCTACAGATATAAAACAAAGCACTCAGAACACTCACAACGGATTTCTTATTAAACAAAATGTCTGAAACTGTGACATATTGATAAAAAATATTCAAAATTGTGAAAATGTTTGAAACAATAGCTGACTCACATGAAATGCATAAAAAAGGGAGAATGACCATATTTTTTCTCTGTGTGCTACTTTTTTTATATTAACTAAAGCTATTCAAAATATCTGAAGTGTGCAAAGTATTTGTAAGTTTGTGCAGTATTACAGTGCGGTTATTTCACAAAGTAAAGTTTGTTTCAAAAGCATTTTGCAAAGTGCAGATCTTTCAAGGTATATTTCGCAGAGTACAGTATTTTGAAGCACTTGTTGTGCATTTAATTGTTATTACAAGTACTTAGTGTGTATGAATGTTTGTACATAATTACAAGGGCCAAGATTTCATTGTTTTACTATGATCTGTGGGTGTGGCAGAAGGATTTCGCAGACCTGCACCGCTTGTGTTTGATAATATGGCAGAAAATTGGAGAGTGTTTGAACAGAAATAAGGTATTTTCATACAGGCTGCTTTTTCTGACAAAGATGCACATACAAAAGCATTTATTCTGCTTAATTTAGCTGGTTCAGAACCCATTGAAAGAGAGTGTTCATATGTGTATGCACCAGCTGTGTTTGCAGGGGAGGGAGAAGACTGCCATATAGTGGTACCAGCTACCCTGAATGCTTAAAACATAAATTTAGAGAAATGTGTAACCCCAAATAAATATTACAATGGAAAGGCACTTACTTTTCCCAAGGGTTCAAAAGCCTGGTGAAACTTTTGCAGCATGTGTAACGGACTTGAGGAATAAGGCTCAAATATGCATATTTGGTGATTTGAGAGACGAGTTGATAAAGGACAGGCTTGTCTGTAGCATTAATAATGACAGAGTGAGAAAGATTTTGCTTTGAGACAGTGATTTAACTTAGAGTAAGGCCAGTGAGATTTGTCAGATATACGAGCTTACAGAAAAACACGCATGTATGCTTACAAATGAGAATAGCAGTGGAAGGTACAGTGACAAAGCTCATGTTGATAGTATGCGGCATGTGGTTAAAACAAACTGACCCAAGCACATGGCAGCTACTGCAGGTCCTGCAACAGTCTCTGGGAAACCCAGAGTCCTTCCAGCAAATTGTAGAGCATGCTCTGTGATGCATAATGGTGACTCAATGTCAAAACAAGTGCTTCTGCCCAGGTTTCATAGTTAACTGTCATAACTGTGGTGGAAATCACAAACTTAAAAGAGAAATGTGCTTGGCTATTGGTCAGCAGTGTCATTTTTGCAATAAGTGTAATTATTTCAAAAGGTTTTGTAAATCAAACAAGCCACATCCTTTTATTAAAAGAGGGCATTCCATGAGGCAAGTTGATCAATTAGAAAGCTGCAACCCTACTTACTTTTATGTTGATCTGTGCTTGGTGAAACAGTTAATGCAGTAGATTTGTGGGCAAAGAATGAGATCTTTTGTACTGTTTGGATTAATGGGAGTCTTGTAGAGCTCTAAGTAGATACTGGTTCAAAGTGCAATGTTATGTCAGCAGAAACATTTGCTAGAGTAAAAGCTGCAGAACAACTTGATTTAACAAAGTGTGCTAAGCTTGTTGCTTATGGTTTTGGTGAAATTCAAACCGAAGGCTCAGTAGTGCTGTCATGTTACTCTGCTGGGAACAGCTATAACTTGCAATTTTTCATAGTCAAGAGACACACGTAGTCATTATTAGGCCTCCGAGAGGGTTTGAAAATGGGACTGCTTTCACTTAATAAAGAAGTTCATCATGTCAGCCTGCATGACAACAGCTCACATTTCGCCCATACTATTTTTTCTGAGTTTGCTGATGTTTTTGCTGACAAACTAGGCAAACTACCAATTGTGTTTTCTAGACCCAGAGTTCAGCCCAGTTATCAGACCAGCACATAAAGTTCCAGTAACTATGCAGAGCAGAGTCAAAGCCGAGCTAGACAAAATGGTGCAGCTAGGAGTAATTTGTCCAGTAGAAGAACCTACTGAATGGGTATCCTCCATGGTAGTAGCTCATAAGAAAAGCTCAGATGATATCAGAATATGTATTGATCCAAGAGATCTGAACAAAGCATTAAAAAGGCCTCATCATCCAATGCGCATAATCAATGAGGTTGCTGCCCTCATGCCAAACACGACAGTTTTTTTCTGTCTTAGATGCAAAGAATTAATTTTGGCAAATTTTGCTCTACCAAAAATCTTCCTTGCTACCCACATTCATTATGCCATTTGGAAGATTCAGATTTCTGAGAATGCCAGTTGGAATAAATTGTGGCAGTGAAGTCTTTCAACGTGCGATGGGAGCACATTTTTTCTGGCCATCCGTGTGTTATTATAGTAGATGATATTCTAGCAGGAGGCAATGGTGAAGCCAAACATGACAGAAACTTCAGAAAGTCCTGGAAAGAGTACGTGAAGTGATTCTTAAGTGGAATCCTCAGAAGTGCAAATTCAGGCTACGAGAAGTTACTTATGTTGGTCACTTGTTTACTAGTTCAGGCTTACGACCAGATCCTACAAAGCAAACAAAAGTTCTCGAGATGCCAGCTCCAGACAATGTCCAAGCCCTAGAACGTTTTCTTGGCATAGTAAACTATCTAGGCAAGTTCATTCCAGATTTAAGCCAATTTTCAACACCGTTCAGTGAGCTGACACACAAAGATGTAATTTGGTCATAGTCAGAACAGCACCAAAGAGTATTTGATGTCCTAAAGAAAACTGCTCACCCACCAACTTTAAGCTACTATGATGTTGGCTAAGCTTCTGTTGTCATTCTAAGGGGATCCAGTATCTGTCTGCCTGGGATGACATGATCGACAAGCCACGATGCTTTGCCAGAGATGGCCTGCACCTGTCGCCCCTGGGATTCCGGATACTGGCTAAGGCTCTAGCCACCCCAGTAGTGCCTTTTTTAGGCAAGGTTCAAAATGCACTCTCTCTCTCTCTAGGCACTCCTTAAAATGGAGAACATTGACATCTGTGCAGTGACAGAGACCTGGTTCAAGGCTCCAGAGAGTACCCCTGCATTACCAGGCTATAATTCATACCACACCTTTCGGCCACCTAACCTGGCCCGAAACACTAAAGGCGGAGGAGTGTCCATATTCGTTAAGGATATCCACACCTCCAGGCTAGTTGCTCAGCATAATGCATCCAAGATTATCCAAGTGCACCTAACTCTGGGCAAGACTGCAATCCAAATTGTAGCTTGCTGCAGATCCCCCACCATGCCCCAGGATTCCCACTCCTCATTCCTTAATACACTGGAAAATATTAGGGTAAAACCTAACACCCTAATAATGGGCAATTTCAACTACCCTACCATTAACTGGGAAAACTACTCATGTACCAACTTTTGTGCTCAACGTTTTCTGGAATTCATACATTCCAATGCCCTAGATCAACTTATCCACACCCCCACCAGGGGAAGCAATATCCTAGACCTGTTTATTACCAACATGGGCATAGGCTCCACACCAGTGGTCAATTCCTCGGTCAGATCCGACCATAAGCTAATCACCCTAGACATCCACATCCCTCCCCCACCCCCCATTAGGGAAACCACAGTAAAAAATTTCTCCAAAGCCAACTTCACGCTTCTTAAGACAGAAGTGGCAAACTTCACGACACCCATGCTGACGGACAATAGAGGTAGGACTGCTGAATCCTACACAAATGCACTTTATAAGCACTTACATGAGTGCATGGATCATGCAATCCCTAACAGAACCAAGATGCTATCCTCCAAAAAAGGAAGCCAGTGTGTTGGTCCCCTGCCATAAACAAACTCTACAATAGAAGAAAGAAACTGTTGCAAAAAAGAGTAAAATCTCATGATTGGAGAAACTCCCTGGTCAGCTTCAGTAAGAAGCTGAGATCCCTCATAAAGTCCTCCAAAGCTAGTTATGAAATCAAAATCGCCACTGACTCTAAAGACAACCACAACACATTCTATAGCTATGTCAAGAATCTCAATGACAGCACTCAGATCTGCTCTGAGTTACAGCACAATGGCACTAAATATACAGAACCAACAGATATTGCCAACATCCTGGCAGATAGGTTCAGTGCTAACTTTACCCCTCTGACATCCCCTAAAGGGCCCATCTCTATACCAGAAGAATGCAAAGTTCCTGTAATCACGGCTGCACAGGTAAAAAACACACTATCCAAAGCCAAGAACACACATCCATGGGACCTGACGACATCCCAGGCTGTGTTCTACATGAACTACAGAACGAACTGGCACCCCACCTAAGTACCATGTTCAATCATAGCCTCAGCTCAGGCTATGTGCCCACTGAATGGTGCACAGCGACAGTTATCCCACTCCACAAAGGGAGAGCCACCACAGACCCCGGAAACTACCGCCCCATTAACTTAATGAGCCTGGTCTGCAAGGCTATGGAGCGTATCATCATGGAACTTATAAACAATGACATTGGTAATCTCCAAACTCAGGACCCCACCCAGTTCGGGTTTGTAAAAGGCAGATCACGTCTCCTAAACCTGATAGACTTCTTTGAAGCAGTCACCAAAGCCGTATATGAGGGTAAGGTGGTTCACACAGCCTATCTAGATCTCGCCAAGGCTTTTGACACCATCCCCCACTCTGGAATTATAGATAAACTCACTAAACTAGGTATAAATTCCTATGTCACAAGATGGGTTGCCAACTGGCTCACTGACAGAACCCACACTGTGAAAGTAGCAGACTCCAAATTCAGCTTCAGACCAGTGACATGTGGAGTACCACAGGGTTCAGTCCTGGGTCCTCTCCTGTTTGGTATCTACTTCTCTGAAGTACAGGCCAACACAGAAGGTCTTTATTAACGAAGTTCGCAGATGACTGCAAACTAGGAGCCATAATCAAAACTCCAAAAGATGTGGACATCCTACAAAAGGGCCTTGCTGAGACAGATGCCTGGTGTCAAAGCCATGACCTCACGCTCAATGCCAAAAAGTGCATTGTCATTCCTTTTGGTAAAAACTCAGTACCCATGAACTACCACATAGGTGGTAGTCTACTTAACACCGAAAGAGACCTTGGGACACAGGTGGACAGTAGTCTCTCCTTTGATAATCACATTGCCACAGTAGTCAGGAAATCCTTCTATGTGGCACACCTCATCACAAAAGGTTTCTCATCCAGGAAAAAAGAGATCATTGTTCCCCTCTACTCGTCACTCATTAGACCCATTATAGAGTACAATGCCCCTTTTGGTATGTACCTCACAAGACATGTACAATAACTGGAAAGGCCACAGAAATACCTCACAAAGAGGATTACCGGCCTCAAAGAGATGCCCTATGCAGACCGTCTCAAAAAACTGCAGCTTTACTCCGTTGAATATCGCCTACTCAGAGGCGATCTCTGCCTAACACACACAGCTATGTCAAACCCAGAGCTTTTAGACATGCTCCACTTAAAGAAATCCCAATCCCTACGAGCTACACACTCTAGGGACCTAAACCTCGTCACCACAATAAACAGAACATGCTGGAGGGATAGATTCCTGTCCCAGAGACTTCCCATACTCTGGAACAAACTACCTATCTATATCAAACAAAGCTCCTCATTAGCACTGTTCAAGAAAAATCTTGATGATTGGATGGGAGATAGGAAATTCACCCCGGGGATCACTTCTGTGGCTCTGCTCGACAGTGGCACAGGAAAATAATTTTCTTGGGTGGTGAAAGCCAGGGTACCTTTGGCTAGGCTTATATAGGCCCTAGGGCCAATAGCCTAGTACCTACCTATGAACCTATGTTCACAAACCAGTTACTCCTTCCTGTGATGCTTCTAAGTTTGGTCTAGGTGCAGTCATACTTCGGGGGTAGACCAGTTGCCTATGCATTGAGAGCTTTTGGCAGTTCTGGCTGCATGGTTGAAGTTTCATGATTATATTTATGGTTGACCTATCCAAATCAAAACTGACCGCAAACCTCTTGTTACTATTTTGAGAAAGCCTATGCATACAGCTCCAGCTAGACAACGCATGATGTTCAAATTGCAAAAGTACAATTTCAGTTTTGTCTACACAAAAGGCAAACTCCTTTATCTTGCTGATACCTTGCCCAGAAAAAAAACAGAATAGCATAACAATGAGCAGCTTGATTTTGAGGTCATGGAATTGAGAAATGTTTCTTCCACACATCTTGAAAAGCTCAGTACGCACACAACTTCAGATCCAGTTCTCCAGAAGCTCATCCACGTTCAGTCTAGGATGGCCTTCAAAGCAATCTTGTTTACCAGTAGAAGTGCAAACGTATTTTCCACACAGGGATGAGATTTTGTCAGACAATGGTATCATCATGAAAGGTCCTAAGGTCTTTACAACAATTAAGATCTTACATCATGGCCACCCAGGAACTGATTCTACCAAAAGAAGGGCGAGAGGTCTAGTATTTTGGCCTTCTATGTCAAGAGATATTGAGAAAATAATTCTTCTGCAGTATGTAATAGTACAAAGCCACATCAACAAATAGAACCACTTCAGTTAAGCCAGATTCCTGAACTACATTGGTTGACAGTAGCCACAAATATCTTTGAGTGGAATGGTCAGCATTCATTATTTGGAGTTAGTAGACCCTTATTCAAATTGGTTTGAAATTGACCTGCTTCCCAACCTAACATCCAGTACTGTCATTACTAAGTTGAAACAATATTTTTTCTGTCCATGGTAGTCCGCACAGAGTTATTTCTGACGATGCACAGTTTACAGCAGTTCCAGATTTGCAGAAATGTGGGACTTTTTTCATATTACGAGTAGTCCTCAATACCCCCAGTCAAATGGCTTGACTGAACGTGCAGTTCAAAGTGCAAAACAGCTGTTGGAGAACTACAGATGAGACAATGCCAATGTTTTTCTCAGCTTAAGTTTAAGAAACATTCCTCGTTCTAAACATCTTGGTTCACCTGCCCAGAGACTTATGTTGAGACAAAACAGAACCACACTACCAATCAGTAGCAATTTATTGGTTCCATGTGCTAAGAAAAGCAAAGCAGTAAAAGCCCAACTTTTGAAGAAGCATTTGTCCCACAAGTCTTACTGTGATAAAACCAGCAAACCGCTCTGTTCTTTCCAAAACTGGAGATAGTGAGGATGCAGACATCAAAAGGTTTTGATCGCGTCGGATTTGTGAAAAGTTTGTGTCAAGAGCAGAGATATCCTACATTGTGGAATCACAAGGAGTAGAATTCGGACAAAATCGGAAGCATTTGTTACCACTGTCAGAACCAGTGTTACATCTTGCCTGTGATAAAGACTCTAGTTCTCAGAATGACTTGTCCAATGTTCCTGTATCAGGCGACATTCCATCAGTAATCCCCGTTCCTGAGAAAATCCCTGAAACTCCTCAAGCAGAGCATTACACAGTGACTGTCCATGTTGCTAAACCCAGTCCTAACTATTATGTCATGAGATCAGTTTGCATCTCAAAACCTACTTCCAGATACACAGCAACCTGGACATGACTGTTTTTTTCTTTGTTAGTGTCTGTGTAATTGCATGCCTGTTGAAATGTTATTGTTTGTATGAGACAGCTCAGTAAAGAGGGAGGATGTAGATCAGTGTGTGTGATATAGCTTTAAGAAGCTTTCCAGTGAGTCGGCACATGCATATAAGTACTGAGCACGTGCAAGCAGAAGTGCCGTTTTCATTGAGCAGCCAGAGTGTGATCATGCAAGTATGTAGTCAGTTAACTCGTTTAAGTTTAATGTTCCTGCCATCCATCCTGATGTGTTTGTATATAATAAACTACTTAAATGAACACCCAAGCCTCAGTGTAGTCTCAATGCACATAAGAGTGATAACTGTCTTTGAGTTTGCATATTCTCAGTGTGTCTGAATGTTTTTCTACAGGTATTTCAGTTTCTTCCCATTTCTCAAAAATATGCTTGTTGTTTGGCTACACTGAACTGTTTATACTGTGTAGTGCTTAAAGTTGTTCTTTTGGCCACAGTCATGGCCGAAATGGGTGCATGTACTAGCCCATTTACATGGTTAAATGAATGCATCCGAGCCAAACCTTTAACATAATACTCTGACACCGACTTGAATAGAAGATTCAGAATTTGTTTGTGTCTTTCGGCTTTTCCCGGTTAGGGGTCGCCACAGCGGAACTCCGGTCCGCTAATGATTGGCAGTCGATTTTTATGTACCGGCTTGCCAGGCCTGACGCACAGCCTTCAACGAAGGTACGCCCATTCACGCATGTCTCCACGCAGAAGACGCTCTAGCTGAGAATCGAACCGGACAGCGTCTTACTGTGAGGTGACAACACTACCGCAGCACCACCACCGCGGGTTGAATAGAAGATTCAGAATGCTGATATAAAATTACATAAGGCAAAGGCAACTGAAACCGTAAAGGATTATCTGTATGTATAAAGTTGTAAGATAACATTGGGTGGAAGGTAAAGGAGGCTGGCATTCAGTTTCAAGTTAAACAGTACTAGGTTGAATGTTAAATTGTAACGTTCTCTGCTTAACAAAGTTCAACTCAGCAGTGATACCAGCTATATATACTTATACTGATTGGCAGTAATTAAGAGTATTCTGTTTGTGTAGGTCATTAAGACAACTAAGCTAGCACATTGCATGTAATGGAAAGGAGTGAGAGTGGGGACTAGTGTGAAGACAGCAAGATTAGATGCAAATATTCTGTGCAGTTTGAATGAGAGGAAGGCAAATTGTAATAGGGATATTTTGTGGGACATTAAGAATGGTAGCAGAGTGTATATTTTTAGTACTTAGAATTTATTTTGCTAAATTTCTTGAGTTCAGTATGCAAAATGGAGTGGTCAGCAATGCTTCTTGGGTAGGGAAGAAGGCTCATCCCCAAGACTAGTCCCAAGCCTGGAGAAGATGTTTTCTCTAATGCGAAGTTGACTGATAACCCTGTTTACTACTGTATTAACATCAGATTGATATAAGGGAATAATAAAAAGCGTTGGTTAGTCGACAGTAACCCTTAGGATGATTTTTATGGGTAAATGAAAATAAACTTATTGTTAGTGTGTTTTGTAGCTTTCTGATATTGCATTAGAAGCTAAGAGAAGTTAGGGGAAGGCATGTTTGAACGTTGGCCCTAGTATGTTCTAGCTGGTTGTGCATTGGGCTTCAGGTGTTAACTTCATAGGTAAGGTTTAGTTTCTGCACACTTCTGTATAGTCTAAAGGACATATGTGATAGATAAGGTTGTGCCAGGCTTTGAAATATTTAAACTCATCAGTTTGGGCAATTTTATATTCAGAAAGATCAACAAGTACAAGCTGTACAGAACCTGAAAGTTAATGGTAATGGCCTTTTAGCATGGGTTCTGTCGTAATGAAATTCATAACCACCCTTTTTTTTTTTGCTTGCAAAGCAGTACTCTGTTTTGTAAAATCTTTGTAGCTTTGTGGCAATTCCTGGATACATGCAAAAGGGATACTTTCAGATTGCATGGTGGCTTATTGGTTATAATACCTGCCTTACAGCTGCAGGGTTTAATGTTCACTCTCTATTTCCATTAACTGTTTGTGTGAAGTTTATATGTTTACCTCATGTTTGTTTAGGGATTCTTGCTTCCTTCTACCTCCTAAAACATACTGATTGATTGGCTAAAATAAAAGTGCCCAGATATTGTGTATTTATCCTTGTCTGTGATGATGAGTTCACTTGCTCAGCTAATGATTAAATTAAGTTAAAAATGATCTTTAGTCAGTAGTGAAAGGTTTTCTGCATAAAGCATGAATTGTAATGAAAAGGTTTTTAAATCAGTAGTGTAAAAAAGTGAAAAGTAATGGCCTCAAGACTGACCCCCTGTGAAATACCAGTAGGATCTGTTGAGCTAAATGTGGCATACCAAATCAAATTTTACAAAGCAGACATTATTTTACTGAAGCAGTTTGTGAACTATTTAATTGAGCCATGTACATATCCAGTTGTTTTAGCATAAGGTATTAAGAACTCAAATTCATGAGAGCTGAATGCCATATTTAGGTGTCTGAAGCTGTATGTTTAGGAAGGGCACATTCAGTGTTTAATTTGTGTCTTTTAGTAGGCCATGAAGATGAGGTGACCTTCCCTAAAGCCATGTAGTTGGAAAAAAAAAAACTTGCTTTGGCCACTTACTCAAATTTGTGCATTTGTTTCAAGTTCATAAGCAGCATGATTTTGGGAGAGTGGTCTGATGGGTTTAATGCCTTAGTGATTTGAGGTAGGGATGTTCTTGTAAGCATCTGCTGTCTCCCCATAACAAACAGAGGTGCTAAACTTGTATGAGGATATGCAGTAACCATTATTCCCATTGCTTATGAAAATTATTGGATTAAGTCTTGTTTTTGATTCCCTTAACCAAAGGTTGTTGAAACAGTTTCAAAGTTTTTCTCTTTTCATGCAATGAAAACAAAGACATTGTGTTATTAAGAAATGTGACATGATCAGGTCCATCTCTTTCATACAGGTAGGGCTAACCTTACATTTATCCATAATGTTTATCCTCATCAGTTTTCCATACGTTGTTGCTCATTGAGCTTGCAGGCTGTTTTGAAGATTTGTTTGAGAAAAAAATTCTCTGTACTGCTTCCATCTGTGATCGTTTACACTTATTCACTGTTTTGAGCTTATTTCAGGTCAGGCCAAATCTGTATCATTTTTTCTTCATATTTAAGTATGAATTTCTTCCTTTTGACTTCATCCTTGTTTGTCACAAGTCACACGAACAAACTAATAAATGAGACAGAATGAATATTAATCTGTTCGTAGTATATAAGAGGAGATGTGAAGGGATGAATGGAAGAGGGAGTTTTGCTAATGATTTGTTTAGAGATACTGTCAGCGAGGGTTGTGGGTAGGAGTAATTCTAGTGCAAAACGGTGAGGGAGGAAGGGAGTTGGAAATGCAGCTAAAAGATTGAAGTTGGGAAGAAGTGACTAGAGAGAAGGTGTAGGATTTGGATATCATGGCTGATAGGATTACATGGGTAATATAATGCTGGAGTAAATTAGGGTGAGTGAGAATTGGGGTAGGGTAGGAGAGCAAAGTAAAGCTAAGCATTGGGATGCTGAGTATAACAGTGCTTACCCAACCTCAGTAGCCTTTGATTGCCAAAAGCAATCAATTTATAGCTGGTGTTCAGCAGTTAGCATAGCGACACAAAGTAAAAGCATTTTTTTTTCAGTTACAGTGTGCGGACACTAAAAAGGTAATGGTTAGGAAGTAATTGGTTTACACACAGTAATTTTATGGTCAATTTACACACGGTAATTTTATGGTCAAGTGAATGGACAGTGGCTGATTACGTAAGCAGTTGTAAGAGTGTAAGGACTGCTGCAATGAGGGAATGTCATAGCCAGTGTTCAGCACAGCGCAGGAACGTGTATGACTAGTATAAGTTTATGTAAAGCTAGGTTCTACATATTAAACTTGCTTTGTACAGTGACAACAATCTCAGTTGTTTGCTGCTCATGGGTGCAGCATTTGCTAGGTCAGTTCACAGTGGTGTTACTTGTGGCAAAGCTGCTGTTTAAAGGACAGTGGACCAGTTTGATGCCCACAGGCTTTGCAAGGAAAGAAAGAGAAAAACACTACAGTGCTGAATATGTTATGGTGGTGATAAAGTTAATACATAGAAATCTAGTTTATTCATAGAGATGGAGGAAGGAATCCAGTAATTCAGAATAAGAGAAGATATGCTATTCTAAGAGAAGAGGGAAGGTTACAAAGGGTATGTAAATAATTTCAAAACTGGTAAAAGAGGTGAAAACAGTGATAAACTGTATAAAGCTATATATAACAAATAATTAGAACATATCACTACACTGCTAAGCAAGTTAGAATAAAAATCAGTGATAAACTGTATAGAGCTGTTTAAAGCAAATAAAATGACCAGATGAGCTCTTCTGAGCATGATTGGAATCGCTCTGTCTAGACTTTGTTTATTGACTCTTTTATCACTGTGGCAGCCCTCATGACGATCGTTATACCTCAGAATCCTGTTCATTTCCCTAACAAGGAGTCTAGGTTACTGAATTACTTTGGGAAGCATGTATGAGAGTCCTGTATCTTTTTTGTCAGGGGCTTCCTTAGCTTTTATGGTGCGTTTTCCGCTTTGAGCTTGTGGAGGAGATGACCAAGACACTGGAAATCTTGTCAGAAGATGAATTAAAATCTAAGCTTAGTTCTCAGGCAGCAACAGTTTCATGTATATCTAACCTCACCATGCAGCTGATGCAAAACTCCATGGTTAGGGAATGCCTGGTTATACCTACCCAATTTCCTTTAGAATTTCAAGGAGTCGTCTTAATGCCTCTTTTGTTGCACCCCTTTGTTCTAAAAGTGAAAAAAAGAGCTGACAAATGTGGGGACTGCGGAGACATCCCTCATGGCTATAGGTATTTGAAGGGATGTACTTTGAAAGGTCGAATCTCATATAGTCTAAATCCATTTTTGCAAGACGCAAATCATGAAAGCTTAAATACACAAACAGTGAATTTTTCCCAGAGTAAATAAACACTTGCCTAATGTGCCCTTTTCTCCACTGTAATGTAATCCTGGAGTTGGCATTTATAGTTAGGGGGTGTGGGGAGCGTAGCCCCATCTAACTGGCTTTTACTTGCCTCAGTGTTTGTTTCGCTTACGTGTCTGCTTATGCTGAGAAAAATTCCAAACCACCCAAACTCCCAAATGAAGCTAGAATGCTAGGAATTCTCCTCAATCATAAAAAAGCATTCTAGCTTCCTTTGGGAGCTTGTGTAGTTTGGTGTTTGTACCATGTCGTTGGAAGGAGCTTCTGTTCCAGGTGTCTTTAGAACACAAACAGATGGGAAAGCTTAGATGCACAGAGATGTGGAAGAGAGAGACAATAAAATGTTGGAAAATGATCCGTGGTCTATGGGGGATGGACAGTCGAACAGATGAAAGGTATGAGCAGCTGGAGAAGTTGTTGAAGAAAGAGGTGTCATTGTATTATGATATTAAGTTGTTACAAAAATATGTGGGCATAACTCCCAGGGGGCTGAGAATTGATAGGCTCCTAGCATATGATTTTTCGGAGGAAGAATCTGACCTCCTGGAAGAATGAAAATCTGTCTCATTAGCTTATACTACTAATGGGCTAAAGATTCTCATTAAGAGAAATACTCGTGCCCATGAGAAGGTACATAAAAACATCATACAACTGCAGGAGACATTAATCAATGACACCTTGGAGTCCAATTACTCCAGCAAATTGTTTGACATAAAATCTGGCGTTGCCAAAGTTGAATCTGAAGTAAGTCGCTAGAAAAAATAAGAAATTGTCTCGAGATATAAATGACTACAGTAGTGGACTAAATTTTTCTTGGCAATGCAAAGGAACGAGGAGGCATTCCAGGCAGATGAGTTACAGAAGGGGACGATCCCGTTTGGGTCCATCCTCGCGTGAAACTTTGATATCATCTGGTGAGTTAGCATCCAATGGGCGGAAGGGCGTTTCCTTTGAGGACGTTAGCAGAGTGTTTGAAGGAGCAGCGTTTACAGATGATGGCAAAGTTATGGAAGACCAGAATCTGGTGAAAGGAAGAAGGAGGTTCCAGGTAAAGGGGAGAAGGAATTAAACTGTCTAGCGTGGCAGGTTAAGGTATGTTCCGCTCAGCTAGTTAGTTAATGGTGCTATCCCGGACAACCGAGAAGTGAATTTGTTGCCAAGGAGGGTGAATGACTTTGACTTTAACCCTCCCTTGGTTCGTTTGTCATCTCAATGTTGTTTTTTTCCTGCCACATTTGTTCTGAGGGACATGATAGGGAATGAAGTGAATAACGCAAATAAAAGCTTTGACATTGTAAATCTTTCTGATTTGGTACGGTTTGAGGCAGCGACAAGTGTTTTGCTTAAGGATGCGAAATATGTGCCAACATTTTTTTCCCTCAGTTGAATTCATTAATGAAATCAAAGTGTTTTGTAGAAAACTTAATTTGAGAGTATTTTTTGGCACTAAAAAACAACATCGCTTACAGGAGAATGAAGCAAATACCTTGTATGATTCAAATAATGACATCATGGAAGATTCTTTGTTGGACATTTCTCTACATGATAATCCATTTGTTGTTTGGGACTCTGATAATGAATGTGTGGAAGATATGTCTGAAATAAGTAGTGTAACTAATGTTTGTTTTTCAACTGGGTATGGAAAATTAAAAATAAAAATAGCGAAGGTGCCCTATACTAGTTCTTTTGTACCCCCAAAGAATACAAATGCAATGTCTTTGAATGTTCACTTTGTAAACAGAGATAGAATTTGCATACTGTAAGTGTATATCAAGCTGTAAATCATGGAATTTGAGTAAAGAGCAATGGTTCGCTCTTAAACAGTTACGTACTGTTACCGATCAGTATGTATTCACACAGGCAGATAAGGGTGGAAATTGGGTGATTTTGAATAAGAGAGTACAGCAATATGGCCTTGGAATTGTTAGATGACAAGGTTTATAAAAATATACCAAGTAACCCAATAAAAGAATTCAATGGGAGGTTGTTGGAGTTATTAGAAAGAGGAGAAAGACTGGGATTTTTTGCTCATGGAGATGTTAAAAAGTTGCATTTAAAACATCCGAAAGATGCTAGGTTTTTGTCATTCCAAAAATTCAAAAATCAATGACTAAAACCCTTGGTAGACTGATAGTCTCAGGGGCGGGTTCATTTTTACAGAACATAGGCATCTTTTTGGATTCCCAGTTAAAGGTACATCTCCCTAGAGGGCAATCATATATTAGAAATACCTCTCGTGTTGGAAAATCTAAAAAAGATTCAGTGGGACCCAAGCCTTTATCCTGCCTGTGTGGATGTCAAGTCCTTGTACACCAATATTAATATCGACATAGGCTTGGAAGCAGTTGTTAAAATGTTGGGTGGAGAACCAAAAACCACCTACATTGTCAGTTGTTAGAATTTGCTTTAATGCACAGTTATTTTGTTTTTGAAGGTGATTATTATTTGCGATTAGAAGGAACTGCAATGGGGGCGGCCTTTGCCCCATTCTATGCAGTTTTGTTCATGGCACATTTTGAAAGTATGTTTGTGTATATTAGATTTTTTCAAGGACTTTGTGATCATGTTCAAAAGGTTCATTGACGATTTGATTTTTGTGTGCAGGGGGGATCCTAATGAGTTTGATCAATTCATGAAATTACTTGGCCAAAACACTTATGGCTTGGAATTTACTTATAGAACTAGTAGGAATAGAATGCAATTCTTGGATGTTGAATTTTATGTAGATGAAAGGGGTATTCTGCAGTATAAACCATACCATAAGGATACGTCTGCAGATAGCTTTTTGGAAGCTGGCAGTGCCCATCCTGGTCATTTGATGAAGTCCCTTCCTTATGATGAGTTTAGAAGAATAATGACCAATACTTCTGATAAAAAGATGTTGGAGAGGGAATTTGATCTGGTTAAGAAAAAACTCTTAAAGCGTGGATATAGTATGGAACATATTAAGTGAAGCTTTAAATAAGCTGAAAAAAACAAGTTATAAAAGGAGAAGCAGTGTTTCTATCCAATGTGAGAAGTTTATTAGGAAAAAATGAAATGGAGAAGGTTGGTGTAGAACCCCTTTTCTTTGTGAACAAATTCTCTCCCCTTTCTGAAGTACTTAGGGGTTTAGTAAAATTTGGCCTGTGGTATGTAGGGATGAAGTAGTAGGGAAGTTATTTCCTGAGAAAGTTACTTTTTCGTATGGTAGGTTTAATAATTTAAAAGAGTTAAGATCAAGAAATAAGGGAGATTCAGTTAAAAGAAAGAGCGTATTTCCATGTGGGGTTTGCAAAGTATGTGACAAATTGAAGAATGTTGATGGATAATAAATGGAAAAAAAATTTTGGTTAAAAATGAATTCAGTTGTAATTCGTGTGGTGTAGTCTACATCATTGGATGTGGATGTACATCTTGTAAATGGTATGTGGGACAGACAAAAAGAAAGGTGAAACTTAGAATATTGGAGCACTTGGGTGATGTAAGAAATAAGAGATTGGATAGCCCAGTGGAACAACACTTTTGCGATACACATGGGGGTAGTTTAGATAATTTTTTCTTTAGTGTATTAGAAAAACCCTTTGAAAAAACATACTATGGGGGGTGAATTTAAAAGAAAGTTGATTAAGTTAGAAACTAAATTAATAGTATATTTGGGCACTTTATATCCTAGGGATCTCGGTTTGGATATTGATTGGGGGATTTAGATGTTTAATTCATTGAATGGAGTTTATCTTATTTACAGAGCAAATGTGTTGGCCAGGTTAAAAGCAATGAATTTTGGATGAACAAATTAATTAATTTGATATTAGTAATAAAAAATATGTGCAATAAAAGTGAGGATGAAATTTAAAAAGTCCATATTTAATAAAATAAATTTTTAGGTCATGGATAAACATTTACAATTGAGTTTCAAGGACCAGTTGAAAAATATTTTCTATGTGTTTGAATGTATTAGTCATTTTGGTGCATTAGAAAATATGGAAATGTGCTATTTCATTAAGCAGTAGAAGTGATTTATATATATTTTTTAAAAAAGTGCCATTTGGGAATTTCATTCACTCTGTGTTGTGTTCATTTATTTAATATATTTATGATGTATGAGAAAGTGTGGGGGGTACATATTTAAGCTCTAAGCTGCATAATTGAAAATTATTTAATTGTTTATTTAATTAATTAAGATGAATTAATGTTGAGATGGAATATAAAGGGCTGCTGGGATTGTATGAAGTTATTCCATTGAAGGCCTATGAGGCCGAGGTACCAGGATGTATTGAATAAAGAAAGAAAATTGGCAGCTACAGCAATGCCTGAGAAAAATTCGCCATTCGGGTATATCAGCTTTCGCTATTTTCATTTTGCGAAAATGGATTTAGATTATATGAAGTTCGACCTTTCAAAGCAGATCCATTTGAAGATCTCCACAATACATCTTTTCCAGAATGTAGAAAAGTCCACATAGTTTGTGCTACAGGCATAGTGAGGTGAATTTAGGCAATTCTGTTCAGTGACAACAACGTTCTTTTCACACTGCTTGCAGGACACACACACTTTTCTTTTACCTGATGTCCCACACCATCAAGAATGTACAGCAAGAAAAATAAGTCTTAAACCTTCAAAAAAAGGCTATAAAAGACATCCCATCAGATCACAGAGGATCTAGTTCTTTATCATTCCAAAGAACCTTAAGCCAATCCTTGGTCTCATCACACTAAATCAGTTTCTGCCCAAGACGTAGTTGTGGATAGTTATGGTGCAGTCCATTCTTCCAGGATTGTCAGGAAATTGAATGCACCCTTTCAGCCTCTGGAGTGCATATCTACAGATAAGGGTCAATAATGTAATGGAGGGCATGTTGGACGGTGTAGTTTCCCTGTTGGAGACTGGAAAACCACCACTCCTGTTTTGAGGGGTGAGACAGATCTGCTTAGAGGAAGTGCCCCATATATAAGTGAGAAGACATCCACTACAGTCAGCCAATTGCACATTCCTCCCTGGTTCTTCAAGTGCATGAGGTGATAAGGCCTTAAAAAAAAATGCCAAACCTCAGTGGCTATATGGATGATAGCCCCACTTGGTCAATCCTTTCCATAGTAATTTGGAACAAATTGACAATTAACAGAGAGGGCTAATAATCAGTAGTGGGGGCGGAGAGGTAAGGAAGAGAAAATCTTATATTATGTAGTCCAGTCAAGCCTACATTCTTACCGTGACTCGGCCATACTTTAGCTCAAAGTCTTTCAATTGGCTGGGCTAAGATGGTACCCCATGCTGCACTGCTCTCTATCCCCAGATCTCGTTTGCCACTCGTGTAGCTCAGATGTGGTCTTGCTCTTGGCTGTGGCTAAGTACTCGCTTCTTCTTTATAGCAGAGAAGTTTTTGCAAAAAAAGCTATTTTCATAGCTATTTGTGTGTGTATCTTGAACTGTGTTTGTGGAAAATTTTTTCTCTTTTAGCATGTTCCTGTGGTATCCCACTAGCTGTTTCCAACGGGCTAGGCCCGTTTCAGTTAGAGGACCTAGTATGTCCCCTTGCTTACCTTGTGTGCTAACTTTATTTCCCTTGGGCTAAAACCATTTAAATTAGAGGAATTAGTCCTCCCTCTTGTACTTGTGTTCTAGGACAGTTTTAGTTAGAGGTCTTTGTGGTGTACTGTCTGTTCTGTTCCTGTGTTTGTGGCTGATTGACCGTTGGTCTGGTTGTTGGGTTAGTTACTTGTTTTTGTGGTGACCATGTCTAAAGGTACTAAGGAGCATAATCCCTCGGGTTTTAAGAAGTGCACAAAGTGTAGTTATAAGATGTCTATCACTGATGGACACTCTGTGTGTAGTGTCTGGGAGCGATTCACCTCCAGAAATCATATAGTTTTTGTCACCTCCAGAAATCATATAGTTTTTGTCATGCCTTTAGCCTGCGTGTTCTTCAGGAAAGGAAGAACAAATTGATTTTGAAGGGACTTCTGAAACCCTCCTTCGAGGAGGGTTTAGAGAGTGCTTCCAGATTTAAGTCTTCTCCATCTAAAGCTAAATCTTCCAAGGCTAAAAAGCGATCCCCAGCTCCATCAGGATCCGCGGAGCCACCGGCGAAAACAGCTAAATCTTCAATGACATCCTCTGCTCCATTGTCCTTAGGGCCGCAGGAAGTGTCAGTGTCTATGGAACCTGCTTCGTCTCCTATTTTCTCGGAGCCTGTTCGAGCCGGTCGCATAGCATTAGGCCGGTATCTCCTTCTTGCAGGTTTCCTTCAGAGAGGAAGTCTCGATGATCTTCCCTATTCTCCAAATCCTCCAGGACCTTATCTGATGTGGACATTGATAGAGTGGTGCAGAGACTTCTTCAGTCACCGCTACTGGCTAAATTGTTTTCGGCTCCGACCAAGTCTGCTCCGGAGCTGGTCCCTCTACCTACATCAATACTTCCTCTGAGCGCATCTCAGCTTTCGGAGCCAGAGTGCTCGGCTCTGTTTGATATCCCTAGGTCGGTTCCAACAGCCCCTCCTGGCTTATTGGTTCTGATGTCAGCTTCGACCCCGTCGGCGCCATCCACGGGGTTCAGCACTCAGGATTCCTCTGTTGGACCCGAGGGAGAGGCTTCGGGACACCTCTTTGCTCCTAATCTCCCTCTCGGTGCTTTGGCGTGGGGAAGCCTGGCTCCTTTCTCTGCTTCGGACCTGGTCCCTTCTGATCCGAGGTCTTCCATGGCTGGTAGATCTTCGGACCCAGGAGGACCAGCTTTTGAGGCCATGCGAAGCGCACTGGCCAGGTCGTCAGCGGCATCATACGGTTCAGTCACTTTGTCCCCTACAGCACTGGTTCAGGTCTCTGATCGCCCCCTATCTCTTGACAGCGGTGCCTCAAGGACTCAGGGTACCCCCACGAGTGGTCCCCATATTTCTGAGGGCCTCTCAAAGTTTTTGCCTGATGAGCCACTCAGAAAGAGAACGTGCAAGAGGAAGCACATAGATTCCCAAGATGAGTCTCTCACATCAGACACCGACCTCGAGGAATCGGAGGGGTCCCCTAAGTCATCCTCTGAGGATATTTCTTTCTCTGACATCCTAGAGATTTTGAAGCAAAGAGGTGACTGGCCATGCAAAGCCCCCTCCGAAGAGGGGTCTCTGTTCCTAAAGGCCTTTGGTGCTCAGCCCTCCGCCTCCTGGGTGTCTCCACCCTTCGACGAGCTTCTGGATCTGGTTTGTCGAAGGGTGTGGGAAACCCCTGACTCTGTGGAACCAGTCCCCAGGAGACCCAATAAATTTTTGTCTGCCCCTTCTGATAAGGAATTTCTATCCAAGGGAGTCCCTGTGGATGCCATGGTGGTGGCAGTGGCCACCAACAAGGAATTGGCTGAGGCTTCTTCCACCGTCCATCCCCCTAACAAGGAGTCTAGGACTATGGACCGGTACAGGAAGCTTACGTTTTCTTCAGCGGCCTTTACTTTGCAGTCACTGAATTACTTATCACACTTTACACGGCTCCAGAGAGATCCCCTAAAGGAGCTTGGAGATACTCTAACGGGTAACGTTTCTGAGGCAGTGGCTCAAAGGCAACGCTCAGATGTCTACCCTCAATTCTATTGCGAACTCCTCCATGAGGCTGATCTTTCACGCAGCCAAGGGAGCCATTAGGGCAGCAAGTTCAGGAGTCACTCTGAGGAGACATGCCTGGATGCACCTTTGTCATTTCGCAGAGGCCTTCAAGTCTACATTCACCGACGCCCCGTTTGGTTCCTCTTTGTTCGGAACCAAGGTGAAAGACACACTCATTAGGTGTGAGCAAGGGGGAAAACTCTGTCTGCAATGGGAGTCCATTTTTCCCTTCCCTCTAGGCCTTATCCCAAGGCCCAGAGGGGTATGAAGATGTGGTTCAAGAAATCAGAGGTTTTTTCCCGATGCACAAGGTGAGTCCCCCTCCAGAGGCAGGGGAGGGGGTGGTTATTCAGGTAGACACCGCCCTAGGTGCAGAAGAGGCCCTCGTAACTCGGGAGACCGCGATTCCTTTCGTGGTTCTCCCTACCACCGCTCTTGATGGGAAGCCCGACTGTGCGTTTCCGGAGCCAATCGGGGGTCGCATCTCACTATACCCGGAGGCCTGGCAAGGTATCACCCAGGACCAATGGGTTGTCCGAATAATTTACGGAGGATATATTATTCCCTTCTCATCAACTCCCCCTCCAATCAAGAAAATCCCAGATGTTCCACCCAGTCAAAGGGATTCCACAGCTTCAGAGGTTTCAAAGCTGCTAGAAAAAGGAGCCATCCAACATGTCCCCGCAGACCAGATCAGATTAGGGACTTACTCCAGATTCTTTTTGGTGCCGAAAAGGACAGGGGACCTGAGACCCATTTTGGATCTCAGCCGATTGAAAACCCGTGTGCAAAAGTCCAAGTTCTGAATGGTCATGTTGCAATCTATTCTCCCATTGTTGGAAAAAGAAGTGTGGATGTGCTCCATCAACCTCAAGGATGCTTACTACCACATAAAGATGGACAGGGCATCCAGAAGTCACCTACGCTTCCGGCTGGGAGCCAGCCACTTTCAGTTTCGAGCCCTGCCCTTTGGTCTCACCACAGCCCCCAGTGTGTTTACCAAATGCATGGCAGTGGTGACTGCTCACTTGAGACGTCAGGGATTCCAAGTGTTTCCATACCTGGATGACTGGCTCCTTACTGCCACCACCAGGCATCTGCTACTTCAGACCAGGGACGCTACTATATCAACCTATGTCAACAGTTGAGCATCACCTTGAACTGGGAAAAATCTGCCTTGTTGCCCTTGCAGCATGTCACCTTTATAGGCGCTGAATTAGGCGCCTTGCTCATGCGGGCGTTTCTACCTTAGGAAAGAATCAGAGTCTTACAACAACAGATTTACGCCTTGCACCCCCTGAGAAGAGTGAAAGCAAGATTGGTCCTCCAATTGTTGGGGACAATGGCTGCTATGATTATGTTGGTTCCCCTGGCAAGGTTACATATGAGGCTCCTTCAGTGGCTACTCTTCGCCCAGTGGTCTCAACGTCTTCAACTTTCTCACCCTATTCTACTCACAGACAGGTGCAGACAGGATCTCAGTTGGTGGCTTCACACCGACAACCTCAATGCAGGAAAACCCTTCATTCCTTCAGCTCTAGTTGCCATGGTGACCATGGATGCCTCCCAGATGGGGTGGGGGGGTATTATCTAGGCAGGACAGTCCAAGGCACGTCGTGGCAAGAGCACGAGATGCATCTGCATATCAGTGTCCTGGAGATGAGAGCAGTGCTACTAGCATTGCAAGCACTTCAGAGCTTTCTTCCTCTCGGGACTATTGCAATCCACTCTGACAATAGATCGGTGATATGGTATCTGAATAAACAGGGAGGAACCAAGTCATATCCCCTTTGTAGAGGGGCCATGCGAGTGTGGCAGTGGGCAGTGTCTTCCCAACGTTTTCTGGTAGCAACACACATTCCGGGGAAGTCCAATGTGATTGCAGACAGGCTAAGCAGAGCTATTTTGATGCCTCATGAGTGGTCCCTGAACTGTCAAGTTGTAAAGCAGATTTTTGGCAGGTGGGGTCAGCCTTGCGACCTTTTTGCCAGCCCCCTCAATGCCAAATGCAGCAGCTACTTCACCCTTGTCCCCCCCTCAGGGGGATTCACCCAAGGACGCTCTAGTCCACGATTGGCCCTCGGGTCTACTATATGCCTTCCCTCCAGTTCCTTTGCTGTCAGAGATTATTCAGAAAGCGCAATCCTTGGGAAGCAAAATGATTCTGATTGCTCCACACTGGCCTCATCAAATTTGGTTCCCCTTTCTCCATCCCTATCTCATGGACGCTCCTTGGATTCTGGACCCACGACCAGACTTACTGACTCGCATGTCAGGACAGCTCCATCCCTCTTTGCGGACCCTCTGGTTGACAGCTTGGCTACTCCACTCCCATCATAAGTTAGGCTTCACCATTTTTCGCCAGATGTGGTTCATATTCTATCTTTCTCTCATAAGCCTTCGACCAGGAAGATTTATTACAGTAAATGGAAGAGATTTTCCATCTGGGCACATGCCAAACAGATTGACCCCTACTCACCTCCAATCTCGTCAGTATTGGAGTTCCTTTCTATGCTTTTCAACCAGGGATCAGCTGCCACAACCATTAAAGTCCAGTTGCCGGCAATTTCTACCTTTCACGTCGCAGACGAACCTAGTCTAATGGTACATAGACTCTGTAAGGCTTTCCTGAAAGGCACTTTGTTGCTTCGTCCTCCTGTCTCTGAACCTGTTATGTCTTGGGACTTAAACTTTGTTCTACAGGGTCTTACTTCACCCACCTTTGAGCCTGAAGCCATTTGTGATTTCAAATTCTTAACTTGGAAGACTGTCTTTTTGGTAGCCATCATGTCAGCCACACGTGTTTCAGAGCTTCAAGCTTTATCAATTAAACCACCTTATTTAATTTTTCATAAGGACAGGGTTTCTCTCAGACCGAATCCTTCCTTTCTTCCCAAAGTAGCATCAGTTAGTAACCTTAACCAATCCATTGAATTACCAGTGTTTTTTCCTCAGTTCTCGAACAAGGCAGAATTCAAATTTTATCAGTTGGATGTGCACAGACAATTATGATTTTATTTGCACAGAATGAAGGACCTCAGAAAATCTGATCAGTTGTTTGTTTCATTTTCGGAAAACAGAATTGGGTCTCCTGTTTCCAAAGTCACATTGTCCAAGTGGATTTCCATTTGTATTTCTTTCATTTATACTTCAGGGAGAAGATATTTACCGTTCCGAGTGAAGGCTCACTCCAACCCGGTCTGTATCTACGTCTACAGCTTTTCAGGCCAGATTGTCTATGAATGATATTTGTGCTACGGCTACTTGGGTATCTCCTCACACCTTTGTTACTCATTACAAGTTAGATGTGGTATCTAGAGGCAGGTCTTCCTTTGCTTCCACAGTGCTCAGGAGTATTTTCCACTGAGCCTCCCAGGATTTAGGTGATGGGGACGCTTTCCCACGGGTAAGAATGTAGGCGAAATTGGACTACGTAACATCAAGAAGTTATGTACTCACCATAACGTTCGATGTGTGTAGTCCATCTCGCCTCACATTCTTACTTACCCCCCACCTTCCCCCGTCCTGTAGGATCTGGAGGTTAGGCCTGGTTTCAGAGTTCCCTTCATTCTTGGTTTGCTCTTCCTTCCTTAGGTGTTGTTATGCATGGAGAGTGAGTGCTGGTGCTCGCAGCAAACTAGATCTGGGGATAGAGAGCAGTGCAGCATGGGATACCATCTTAGCCCAGCCAATTGAAAGACTTTTAGCTAAAGTATGGCCAAGTCGGAGCCGACATTTGGCTCCGAACCCACGGGTAAGAATGTGAGGCGAGATGGACTACATACATCGAAAGTTATGGTGAGTACATAACTTCTTGTTCTTTGTATATCAAGCATCCTTGTCTTCAAGAAAGCTAGAGTGGTCTTGCAAACAAAACTTATAGGTGCAAAATAGCCACAAAGTTGAAATTTGAATCAATCAGTTTGCCTTTATTCTAAGTTACTTCAGTAGGTGCGAGTATATATTGCATAACTTGACAGTGCAGAAACAAAAGATTGCATCAGTTATCTATTTTTAACATATTTTGACTCTGTAAGCTTACTGGACACAGTTGTCCCTTTTCAGGGCAACCTGTGACCATTGTCTGGTTAAGTGGCTTGTTCAAGGTAACATGGACAAATGAAGGCAAAAGGGCTTAAATCCTGTACCTCTGGCACAAGAAGCAGCTTATTAACAGTTCAGAGCTTAAGTCCTCTGTGCTAACTGCTATAGTGCATATGCTTCCAGTAAACAGAGTTCTGAAGTATTCATAATTTGTCTAGGTGACTGTTGGATTGTTAATTTTGTTATACAAATTACAACCACCGTAACAGGAACAGGCAAGCAAAAACTGAGGGTAATGCGACTCAGTGCTAGAAGTCTAAATCTCAAAATGCACTCACTTGAGGCACTCCTTAAAATGGAGAACATCGATATCTGTGCATTGACTGAGACCTGGTTCAAGGCTCCAGAGAGCACCCCTGCACTACCAGGCTATAACTCATACCACACTTTTTGGCCATGTAACTTGGACTGAAACACCAAAGGCGGAGGTGTGTCCATATTCATTAAGGATATCCACATCTCCAGGCTAGTTGTTCAGCATGATGCATCCGAGGTTATCCAAGTGCAACTAACTCTGGACAAAACTGCAATCCAAATTGTAGCTTGCTACAGATCCCCCACCATGCCCCAGGATTCCCACTCCTCTTTTCTTGATGTACTGGAAATATTAGGGTTCAACCAAACAGCCTAATAATGGGTGACTTCAACTACCGCACCATTAACTGGGAAAACTACTCGTGTACCAACTCCTTAGCTCAACGCTTTCTGGAATTCATAAACTCCAATGCCCTGGATCAACTTATCCGCACCCACACCAGGGGCAACAGTATCCTAGACCTAGTCATTACCAGCATGAGTGACCGGTGTTCCACACCTGAAGTCAACTCCTCGTTGGTCCGATCCGACCATAAGCTAATCACCCTTGATATCCACATCCCACCCCCACCCCCCATTAAGGAAACCACAGTAAAAAATTTCTCCAAAGCCAACTTCATGCTTCTTAAGACAGAAGTGGTGAACTTCATGACACGCATGTAGATGGACAATACAGTTACAACTGCTGAATCCTACACAAATGCACTCTATAAGCACTTAAACGAGTGCATGGATCGTGCTATCCCAAACAGAACCAAGATGTTATCCTCCAAAAAAAGCCAATCTGGTGGTCCCCTGCCATAAACAAACTGTACAACTATAGGAAGAAACTGTTGCAAAAGAGAGTAAAATCCCATGAGTGGAGGAGCTTCCCTGGTCAGCCTCAGTAAGAAGCTAAAATCCGTTATAAGATCCTCCAAAGCTAGCTACGAAAACAAAATCGCCACTAATTCTAAGCACAACCACAAAGCATTCTATAGCTATGTCAAGAATCTCGATGGCAACACACAGATCTGCTCTGAGTTACAGCACAACGGCACGAAAATTACAGAACCAACTGATATTGCCAACATCCTGGCAGATATGTTCAGTGCTAACTTTACCCCCCTCACCCCCTAAAGGGCCCATATCTATACAGGAAGAATGCAGAGTCCCTGTAATCACAACTACGCAGGTAAAAGCTGCACACTCTAAAGCCAAAAACAGCATCCATTGGACCAGACAACATCCCAGACTGCGTTTTACACAAACTTCAGAACGAACTGGCTCCCCACTTAAGCACCATGTTCAATAATAGCCTCGCATCAGGCTTTGTGCCCACTGACACACAGCAACAATTATTATTCCACTCCACAAAGGGGGAGCCACCACTGATCCTGGGAACTATCAACCTATTAGCCTGACGAGCCTGGTCTGCAAGGCCATGGAACGTATCATCATGGAACTCCTAAACAAAGACATCGGTAATCTCCAAACTCTGGATCCCACCCAGTTCGTGTTTGTGAAAGGCAGATCATGCCTCCTGAACCTGATCGACTTCTTTGAGGCAGTCACCAAAGCTGTAGATGATGGTAAGGTGGTTCACACAGCCTATCTTGACCTCCCCAAGGCTTTCAACACCATCCCCCATTTTGGAATTCTAGCTAAACTCACTAAACTAGGTATAGATTCCTGCGTCACAAGATGGGTTGTCAACTGGCTCACTGACAGAATCCACACTGTAAAAGTTGCAGACTCAAAATCTGACCTCAAAGCAGTGACAAGTGGAGTACCACAGGGTTCATTCCTGGGACCTCTCCTGTTTGGTATCTACTTCTCTGAAGTACAGGCTAACACAGAAGGCCTCTGGCTAATGAAGTTTGCAGATGACTGCAAACTAGGAGCCATAGTCAAGTCTTCAAATGATGTGGAAATCCTACAGAAGGGCCTCGCTGAGACAGATGCCTGGTGTCAGAGCCATGGCCTCAATCTCAGTGCCAAAAAGTGCAATGTCATCCCCTTTGGTAAAAACTCTATACCCATGAACTACCACATAGGCAACAATCTACTTAACACCGAATGTGTGATAAGAGACCTTGGGACCCAGGTAGACAGTAGTCTTTCCTTTGATAGTCACATCAACGCAGTAGTCAGGAAGTCCTTCTACGTGGCACACCTCATCATAAAAGGGTTCTCATCCAGGAAAAAAGAGGTCATTGTTCCCCTCTACTCGACACTCATTAGACCCATTAAAGAGTACAACACCCCTTTTGGAATGTACCTCACAAGACATCTGCAACAGCTGGAAAGGCCACAGAAGTACCTCACAAAGAGGATTACTGGCCTCAAACAAATGCCCTACACTGACCGCCTCAAAAAACTCCAGCTTTACTCCGTAGCATATTGCCTGCTCCGAGGTGATCTCTGCCCAATATATAAAGCTATGTCAAACCCAGAGCTGTTGGACATGCTACACCTAAAGAAATCCCAATCCCTCCTAGCTACACACTCTAGGGACCTAAACCTTGTTTCCACAATAAACAGGATATGGTGGAGGGATCGATTCCTGTACCAGAGACTTCCCATATTCTGGAACAGGCTACCCATCTATGTCAAGCAAAGTTCTTCATTAGCACTCTTCAAGAAAAATCTTGATGAGTGGATGGGAAATAGGAAATACACCCCGGGATCACTTCTGTGTCTCTGCTCGATAGTGGCACAGGAAAATAACTTTTTTGGATGGCGTAAGCCAGGGAACCTTGTTGGCTAGGCTTACGTAGGCCCTTGGGCCAATAGCCTAGTACATACCTATGAACAGAGAGTCATCTGTGTTGCCTACAGCACATTCATCCCCTGATCCGTGTGATATCAGTTACCTTTTTGGATGGTGATCAGACTATCTAAGCTGGTCTTTCTTCTCAGGAGAAGTAACTAGGAATTCAGACTGTGATGGCAGAGTTCTTGCAGTAGCAGCAGCAAGAAGATATGTATAGGAAGGCAGTAACTTACAGCTCTAGGTTATGACGTACTATACTCTTGTAGTGCGTCATGCGAGACTCAACATAGAATACCTCAGGAGTAACCATACACTGGATTTCTTAGAGACAGCAATGATCTTGCCATCCTTTACCTGCAAAAAGGAACAACTTTGGTTGACATACTGACAGGCTGTCCAGAGGATTGCCTCTAATTACTACTTTAGTAACAATTTCTGATAACAGTAGATTTCTCAGTTTGCATTAGGAGAATTCACTTCATCAGCCTGTCATTATAAAGCAGCCAGTCACTACACATCCACCTGAAGTAAAGGAAAGTAGCTTACAGAGCCTTCTATGTGTTACCTGCAAGTCAGTATAGATGACGGCAGTTGCATGTTAGGCACTAAGCAAGGGGAACTACATTTTATCAACTCTGCAGAGATGCTTTTAATCGGCACTAGGATGCTAAACCATCATTACTTACAGCAGTGCATCTCCCAGGACTGCAGAATCAACTTAGATTCTCTCATCAGGCTAATACCTGGCTTGCAAATGGAAAGTGACTCAGCACACATTATAGAACTATATTTGAATGTGGGACTTGCCAGAAGTTGGCCTTTTTGCCATTTTGTTAAGTCATTGCCATACATTTTTTCTCCCTATTTCTCCTGTTCAGAGAATAGATGCCTTTCTCATTCCCATGAATTCAGAATTTGCTTTTTTCCCCCCATTTGTTCTCATCCAGGCAACAGTAGTGCTTTCTGCAAAACAACACTAAGCCAACATTTTTGGTATTTCATCTTGGTTAGGAAATCATAGTTCTCACTGTTAAAGCTAGCCCCTTCTTCTGTGGCATTTGCCTTTATACTGGTCCATACTACTCCAGTAGCAGTGATGACTACTGTATCTCATTATCGACCAGCTAAATCTTTCAGTTCATAGGACTGAATTTTTATACTTAATAATGAATTATTTTCTAAGCAATCGTAAATGAAGCTAGAATGGATAATATAAGGAAGTATTGCCCACAGGAAAAAAAAAGTTTTGTTTCTTGAACTTCCACAAAGGGTCTAGACCCACTGAGAAATCATGAGCCAATTAAACCATCTTTTTGCATTCTATTTAATATATTCCTCTATTGTAATGCATGTCACTGCTGCTTCTGCAGCACTTCTTCTTTCAGCTGCTCCCGTTAGGGGTCGCCACAGCAGATCAACTGTTTCCATTTCCTCCTGTCCTCTGCATCTTCCTCTGTCACACCAACCACCTGCATGTCCTCTCTCACCAAATCCATAAACCTTATCTTAGGCCTTCCTCTTTTCCTGTTACCTGGCAGTTTCATCCTTAGCATCTTTTTCCCAATATACTCTGCATCCCTCCTCAGACATGTCCAAACCAACGTAATCTTGTCTCTCTGGCTTTGTCTCCAAACCTTCCAACCTGGGCTGACCCTGTAATATATTTATTCCTAATCCTGTCCATCCTCGTCACACCCAGTGCAAATCTTAACATCTTCAACTCTGCCACATCAAGCTCTGACTCCTGCCTTTTTGTCAGTGCCACTGTCTCCAACCCGTATAACATAGCTGGTCTCACTACCCTCTTGTAGACCTTCCCTTTCACTCTTACTGGTACTAGTCTGTCACAAATCACTCCTGACCCTCTTCTCCACCCACTCCATCCTGCCTGTACTCTCTTCTTCACCTCTCTTCCACACTCACCATTACTCTGAACTGTTGATCCCAATTACTTACTCATTCAACTTCACCACCTCTACTCCCTGCATCCTCACCATTCCTCTATCCTCCCTCTCATTCACACACATATATTCTGTCTTAGTCCTGCTGACTTTCATTCCTCTTCTCTCTAGAGCATATCTCCACCTCTCCAGGGTCTCCTCCACCTGTTCCCTATTCTCATTACAGATCACAATGTCATTTGCATACATCATAGTCCACGGAGACTCCTGTCTGATCTCGTCTGTCAACCTGTCCATCACCATTGCAAATAAGAAAGGGCTCAGAGCTGATACTTGATGTAATCCCACTAAACGCATCCGTCACTCCCACTGCAGACCTCACCACTGTCACACTACCCTCGTACATATCCTGTACCACTCTTAAATACTTCTCTGGCACTCCCGACTTCCTCATATAATACCACAACTCCTCTCTAGGCACCCTGTCATATGCTTTCTCTAAATCCACAAAGACACAATGCAACTCCTTCTGACCTTCTCTGTACTTCTGCATCAACACTCCGAGCAAACATTGCATCTGTAGTGCTCTTTCCTGGCATGAAACCATACTGCTGATCACTAATCATCACCTCCCTTCTTAACGTAGCTTCCACCACTATATTTCTGCAACACATGCCATCCTTTCCTCAGATACCAGCTAATCCATGTGTAAAATGTTCAATGAAAGGGAATGTAAGAGTTAAGATCTCCTGAGAAATGCACTTCATATCACAAAAGTTAATGCAACCATCATGTGATCCAGCTGAAAAAATAGGTGTGGGGAAAAAAACTTTACACTTTATTCAGCTGCTCTTACTGTATCTGTGCTCTACCTACTTTATTACCTTATTTGGCTTTGCTGTGTGCTCTTAAGTGTTCAAGTGATTTTATTCTGCTGTACTTATTACTGCATGCTAGTAGCCTGATTAAATTTATCGGCTATTCTAAGCAGGTTGGTTTTGGTTTTAGCACTTGTGCTTCAAGCCAGTTATTTTACATTTTAGAAGGTTTTTGTGATCTACACTCTTGTGGACAAACCCTTATAAAAACCCTGTCTTCATAAGTCCAAGTATTCGGAACACTGTCTGGACAATTCCCACCAGTTTCTTCTGCCAGCCTGGTCGACATGGGCATACTGAGACAGTGTAGCAACTGTCTCATGTTCACTGACAGCCCTCTTCTCCTAGACATAATTCTTCTACTTGCAAGAAATGCATTTACATCAGTAACCTGGAATCTGTGCTGTCTCGCGCTGCAGTCAGTACTCCTGACAGAGGAGATTGCCAGCACAAACACCACACCACCCACATCACATAGCCAAGCACAACACACACACACACACACCTGTGCAGACATCTTCAATAAAAACTTACCTAAACAACAGAGACCCCCAAAACACACTCTCAAACATTCCACACAACATCAAACACGTCACACACAGCAGATAGCACACCAGTGTCTCACAAACACAGCCCATAAGGCATAACAATAAATTAAACATACTAGTCATTGGCAACTCAATTGTGAGACACACTGTTGTCCCCCTCACCAGGCTTGACAAGGAGAAGGTCATGGTCAGTTGTCTGTCAGGTGCCAGAATCTGCCACATCACACATGCACTTAAGTCTCTCCACAAAAGATACACAAGTATGACTCTGTCATTGTCCATGTTGGTGTGAATGACTTGAGACATACCTCCCGGGACTGTATGAACAGAGACAAGATTGATTTCTGAGTATGTGTCCCAGGCAGATATGACCCTAGCCCTAAGCAGCATCCTACCTTCACCAAGAATGATACCACAATACCAACAACAAATAATTGACTTGAGCAATTGGATTAATTTCTGGTGCCTTTCCAAGGGGATCTAGTATCTGTCTGCCTGGGATGATGTGGTTGACAGGCCTCGATGCTTTGCCATAGATGGCCTCCATTTGTCACCCCTGGGATTCTGGATCCTGGCCAAGGCTCCTGCCTTCCAATTGTGCCTTTTTTAGGCTATGTCTCAAAGACAAATCTTCCAGCATAAAAGATCTGTCAAAAAGAAAATTGAAGGTCATGCTTCTTAATGCTAGGAACTTAATCCTGAAAATGCACTCACTGGAGGCTGTCCTTGCACTGGAAGATGCCGATGTCTGTGCAGTCATGGAAACTTGGTTCAGAGCTGAGGAAAGCACCCCTGCCTTACCAGGCTATACCTCATTCCACACATTCTGACCCCAAAATGAGGTCAGGAAGGCTAAGGGTGGTAGAGTCTCTATCTTCATTAAGGACAGTCACACCTCTAAACTGGTTTACCAGCGTGATGCACTGGAATTACTCCAGGTGCAACTGAGAGGTGGCAAGACACCTATTCAAGTTGTAGCCAGCTATAGACCCCCATCCATGACTCTGGACACCCACTCCTCCTACCTGGACATACTTGACTCCAAGGTACCCGTTAACACACTGATCCTTGGTGACTTCAACTACCCCACCATAGACTGGGCAAATTATTCCTTCATTAATGCACTCACCTAATGATTCCTTGACTTCATCAATTGTAAAGCACTAGACCAGCTTGTCTCATCTCCCACAAGGGGAGATAACATTCTGGACTTGGTTCTCACCAACATGGGTGACCACTGCACCACTTCCATAGTATGTTCTTCCCTGGTGAGATCAGATCATTGGTCTGTCTCATTCAAAGTTTCTAGCTCACCCAACCCCCTCCCCAGCCATAACCAGGCTAAAAAACTTCTCAAAAGCTGAATACAGCCTCCTTAAGGGAGGGTCTCAGTAGCTTTATACCACTGCCCCCATCAGAGGATGCAGACAACTGGCTGAACAGTATGCCAGTGCAGTATACAAGCACCTGTACAACTGCATGGACTCCGCCATACCCAGCAGAACTAAAACCTGCTCCTCAAAGAAACACAAACCTGTCTGGTGGACATCCTGTTTCAAAAGGCTTCACAACAAAAGGAAGAAACTTTTGTCCAAGGGTAAAAAGGAACAAATTCCAAATTAGAAAGCCTTCCTCCTCAGCCTCGAGCAAATTAGATCACTAGTGAAGATCTCTAAAGCCAATTATGAATTGAAACTAGCCTGCAAAACAAAGGGAAACCACAAAACCTTCAGTTATATCAGGAACCTCCATGGCAAAGCCCAGGTTTGTTCCGAATTAGTACTTAATGGTACCACTTGCACTGATCCTATTCATTTGCCAACCTGCTAGCAGATGGGTTCAGCACACCCCCCCCCCCCCAGGCCCATTCTACATCCCCGATACTTGTCACGCACCTCACATCACTGTAGATCGTTAAAGACCCTATCCAAGGTAAAGAACTTTGCTTCCATGGGACCTGATAGTATCCCAGGTTGTATTCTGCACCATCTCCAGCAAGAACTAGCCTCTCCATTGAGCACCCTATTCAACCACAGCCTAAGTACAGGCTTCATTCTGGCAGAGTGGAGAACTGCCATTGTCATCTCCTTGCACAAAGGTGGTGTCACTACTGACCCTGGAAACTATCGCCCCATTAGCTTGACAAGTTTGGTCTGTAAAGCCATGGAGCTTATTATTATGATCTCATAAACAGACATAGGCAATCTCCAAGCACTTGACCCCACCCAGTTCAGATTAGTCAAGGGCAGATCTTCCCTGTTGACCCTGATTGACGTCAGTACATACTGCTTACTTTGACTTGGCCAAGGCCTTTGACACAATTTCCCCCACTTGGGCTTCATCGAAAAGCTAGCACAACTTGGCTTATGTGCTTGTTTCATCAGGTGGGTGGCCAACTGGCTCACTGATAAAACCCAAAAGGTTAACATAGGTGCCATCTCCCTCCAACCTGTCACTTGTGATGTTCCCCAGGGATCTGTCCTGGGACCCCTACTGTTTGGCAACTACTACTTAGAGGTCCAGGCAAAGACAAAAGGCCTGTAACTGACCAAGTTTGTGGATGACTGTATGTCGGGTGCTGTCATTGACTCCCCAAATGATGTTAACATACTGCAAGAGGGTCTCACAGCAACAAATGACTGCTGCCAAAGTCATGGCCTTAAGTTAAATGCAAAAATATTTATCATCAAACCATTCAGCAAAAACACAGCCCCTACTGATTACCACATTAACAACAACCCCTAAGCACACAACCGGTGTTGAAAGACCTGGGTACTCAGGTTGAGAACAGTCTTACATTTGACCATCATGTAGCGGCAGTGGTCAGAAAAGACTTTTATTTGGTTTATCCCCTAAGTAAAGGGATTGCATCCAGAATAGGTTATTTCCTCTCTGTACTCCTCCCTCACTAGGCCAACAATTGAGTATAATGTCCTGTTATGTATGTACCTCTCCAAACACCTGCACCAACTGGAAAGGCCACAGAAATACCTCACAAAGAGAATCCATGGCCTCCAACACCTCTCCTATTCAGACAGGCTCAATTTACTATCACTCGACTCTGTATCATACATATTGCTCAGAGGTAATCTGTGTCTCACCTACAAGGCAACATCGGACCCTGCCCTACTAGAGATGCTCAATATCTGTAAGTCTAACTCCTCACGCATTACCCGCTTGAAAGGCCTAAATCTAATATGCAACAGCAACAAAACCTGCTGGGGAGACAGGTTTGTCTCCCAGAGGCTGCCCCATCTCTGGAATAGACTTTCCCATCCATGTCAAACAGAGTACCTCGCTGACCCTCTTCAAGTGCAGTCTTGATGAGTGGATAGGAAACCACAGATTTGTTCCAGGGGTTCCAATTGTGTCCCTCATTGACAGGAGCAATAGGTACTCACTGAGGTTTCTTTTTTGGGATAAACTCTTGGCTAGGCTTGTAAGGGCTCCAGGGCCATTAGCCTAGTAACCTCCTATGATCCTAAAACACTTGCTATGTCCTCAAAAAGATTTTAAAGTTATATTCCCTTATGGACAGACTACCTTATACAGGTCTTCACAGTGAAGAGAGGTACTGAAGACAAATCCATTTTTCATGCTTAAGGTGGCTTCCGAAGCATCTCTCAGCCAGTCACTTCAGCTGTCTGTTTTCTGCTCAAACTATTAAAATAAGGGAAGCATTTATACACATGTACAGTGTACTAAGCTGCTGTACAAGACACACCCATGTCTTCTTAGAAACATAATTTTTTTCAAGAGAAGTCCTGCCTTTTAGTGGACAACTTTTCTGCAGTAGTAGGGCAACTTTATTGCTTTTTTGTTGCACTGAGTCTAGAATGTGCTAGGAGATATTGGAGCACATTCTGCTAGGCCAGCCACAAGTACAGCAGCATCCTTTTGAAATGTTTCTGCTCAAGGTATTTTAGAAACTGCTAAAGGAAAGGGACAGGGTTTAGCAATGCTTTGTGTAAGGATCCTGTATCTATCCCCCCCCCTCCTAGTGGTAACCAAATTCTGCTTTGGGTTCTGCCTGACAGTTATAATTAATTTTACTGTGATCCTCCCCCAAGGGTAGTAATTTGTGCAGTGTGCATAACATTAACTCTTTAAAGAGTGGTCACTGTAATAAAGCTTCCCTCCCTCCTCCTCTTCCTACATTTGGGAACATGTGTGCTGTGGTCTCATAGTGCTATAAATGTTTTTTTCATTTGCTGGATTATTGGAAACCACTAAAGGAAAAACCCATAACATAGGAAGTCCCTACTGGAAAAATGTGTCTGGATCATGGGTGCAGGTGGCTAAACCCAGATATTACAATTTACTGTTGGAATAACCTGTTCTGAAAGATCTGCTGTTATAGTAAGTACCTTACACAACCATACTTAATGTCATGCAACAAAGAGACGCTCTCTTCACTAGATCTACAACAGTAAAATAAATATGAAAATTATTAAAGATCAACCCAGGAGGGAAGACTGCTGACCAAAACTTTTTTTTTTCTTTTCTTTACTTTTGTTTTTCTCCTGTCTCAAGAACTACAGTCCTCAGGTGATGCGTAATCCTTTAACCAGGGACCAACTGAATCCATTCTGATAGCGTATTTTCATTGTACGAAGATACAAATCCCTGGCCACTTCCCCTGGATCTTATTGTAATTTCTGCCAACAAGCTTGCCTGCGTCCTGAATTCAACCCTTACTCCTGCAGTGCTTCTACAGGCAAGAGTTTGGGCTGACAATACACTGTAAAAGGCATTGATGTATGTGGTTTAACTCTGTAACCGTTAATTCCACTGAAGTTTTAACATTCCTGCTTATGTAGGTTCCCTGCAATTTTAGTGCTGTGCATCACCAAGGCTGCCTTTCTCAATTAAATTTCAGTGTTGCTGCCCACCCATTTAGGCTTTAAAAGTCCATGGAACCTTTCCCTCCACTTGTACTCCCTCGATAGCCCTTTTGCTCTAGGCTTTTTTTTTTCGCATTCTTTCCTTTTAGCATAGACTGCCATTTCTGTCTGAATGTTGCTGCCTTCTGACTGTTAACTTACTTAGACTGTTACACTTTTTTTTTTTTGGCAGGCTATCTTGAATTCAGGTATTGTACTCTTGTGGCTTTTGCAGATTTACCTGACATTTACCTGATATGCTACCAGGCCCGCCTCCTCCCATCATCCCTTGTGATGTTTAAAAAGGTATCCTGGTGTTCTGCGCCATTTTTTCTTTTCTTTTCTTTTCTTTTTCTTCTGTCTCAAGAACTACAGTCCGCAGGTGATGCGCAATCCTTTAACCAAGGACCAACTGAATCCATTCTGATAGCATATTTTCATTGTATGAAGGTAAACTATGTACGAAGGTAAACTATGTAATAGAATCTAGAGATACGTTGCCAGTGGCTTAAATTGTGCGCTGTACTATCTGTTCCTCTGAATATTGCTTTGTGTTACATTGTAATTGCCACAATTGCTACTATATGACAGTTTTATTTCTTGAATTGCATTCCTATTTTGTTACATTGTTCATTGAATTGCACACCTGTTCTGTTACAGTGTAATTGCCATAATTGCTACTATCCGGCTACTCTATTACTGTATTTCATACCAAAATGCTTTGGTCTGTTATCCTGCAGTAGTGGAAGGTTAATAGCTGAGTTTTACCTTCGTTTGCTGTCCTAGATTTATGGTATTAACCATAATTTAGATAGCGTTATTATTTTTGTCCCTGTTTTGATGCAATACTCATGATATATCTGGTTCCTTGGTTCATCTTTAAGCCAAAAAAGGGTGATTATTTAATATATAATTTATGCATTCATAAGAACGGTGATAGATTGGTATATCATAAGCTCTTTGGATGCTTTCTTTATACTTTTGGATGTGCCAACTGCCTAAAATGTTTTATAATTGTTGAACTGTGACCATTTTCAGTGTTATTCATTAGAGTGTACTCTCATAGCATTTTACGACTTTCTTAATTTGTTTGTGAAGTTGTTCAACTGTTATACCATTACTGACTCAGTGTTCTTACAATCTGTTGTATTGCAAATATTGGGCTAGCTATAGTATTTATTCCATTGAATGTCCTTTTGCAGAATTTTTATAACTTTTTCCTGATTGGACAGTATTTTAGAGTTGTTATACCATTTCTGCCTGCTGTTATACTATTCACTCGCTCCCACTATACTAACATGGTGTCTCTCCCTTCCAGTCCTGACTGCTCTAGTCTTCCAACATTCAATCTCTCCCTTCGCTAACCTGTACTAATGCCTCTCCTAAAACGCAGTACTGTTGCTTCCTTCCTCAACTCCATTTCCTCACTCGTTCCCTGTCTGGCTACTTACATTTCTTATTTCTAGATACACTTCTTTCCCCTACTCCATTTTAACTAGTCCTCGACCTCTCTCACTGTACCCTTACTTACACTTTCCTACATTTCTAGGATTGATTGTTGCTTATTCAGTTATGTTCTCTGTACTTAAAAGGATAGAATAAGCCAGTTCTTGAATATATTGTTGACCCCCTGATTTTCTCCCTTTCTGTAGGTACTAATCCCTGGCCACTTTCCCTGGATCTTATTGTAATTTCTGCCAACACGCTTGCCTGCGTCCTGAATTCAGCCCTTACTCCTGCAGTGCTTTTACAGGCAAGAGATTGGGCTGTCAAGATACTGTAAAAGGCATTGATGTATGTGGTTTAACTCTGTAACCGTTAATCCCACTGAAGTTTTAACCTTCCAGCTTATGTAGGTTCCCTGCAATTTTAGTGCTGTGCATCACTGAGGCTGCCTTTCTCACTTAAATTTCAGTGTTGCTGCCCACCCATTTAGGCTTTAAAAGTCCACAGAACCTTTCCCTCCACTTGTACTCCCTCGATAGCCCTATTGCTCTAGTTTTTTTTTTCTCGCACTTTTTCCTTTTAGCATAAACTGCCATTTCTGTCTGAATGTTGCTGCCTATTGACCCTTATCTTAGACAGTTGTACTGTTTTTTTTGGTGGTCTATCTTGAATTCAGGTGTAGCCCCACTCCGTTCGCACTCCACTTCGCTCCAGGCTCACTCCGTTCCCCTACCCCCTTTCTCACCCACCCCTAGATCAATTACATTTATCCTCGCCTTACCACTTCCACTTCCTCTCCTAGCCACACCCTCTTCCTCCTACACTCACTTCCCCTCCTTGTCAAATCCTCTTCCTCCTACACCCACCAATCAATAAGCCACTTCTATCCCCCCCTCAAATCCACTTATCTCACAACTATTTTCATCTGTCTTCCTACTAGATTCTATTCTTATCCCCATAGATTACCTCTCACTATGTCCCCTGTGGCCACATCACTAAAATACCTACTCCCTTTTACCATAAATGCTACTCATCTCTAACCTCACAACACTTGGCCCATACTCCCCAACTTTTAGATTCAACCCAACTCTCTCACAATCTAATCCTAGAGAACACTACTAGTCCCCTAATCTCTCTGAGCCTCTATCCATATTCTCCTCTCCTTTGCAGTAAACCCCTGATACTTACTACTAACTATTCACTATCCTTCAAACAAAGTAGTCTAGTACAGCTTCCTTCCCTCTTTCTCTCCATGCTGAAAGACTCTCTATACAAATGTATTCTCTTCATCTCCTTGCTTATAAGTTCAGGTGGCATGCACCCTAACCCAGTTCCCTCCTCCTTTAAAAGCCTTCATTTAACAACCATTAACTTTCAAAGCATCTGCAGTAAAACCTCTGACTTTCAAGCCTAGCTAACCCAATATAATACACACATGATAGCAGCTACTGAAACCTGGTGAAACCCAACATCCAGGACTCTGAATTCCTTCCTCCTAACTTCAATGTACTCAGGGTCAACAAACAACATAAAAAAGGAGGTGGTGTAGCCTTAATTTACCCTAATAGTTGTAACTTGTCCACTTTTCCTAATTCCATTCCTCAATTCCATAACGCTAAAATTTAATTTCTTTCCTTGACTTTAACACTCAAAAAAACTCTGTATTAAAATCATCTGTAGTCCACCTGGGAATAATATCCCAATTCTAGAAAACATTCTTCCTTGAATCACCCTCTCAAAAAGTGAAACCATTATTTTAGGTAACATGAACATAGAATGGGCTACTACTTCCTCTATCCAATCCCCTAATAGCATTAATGTATTCCACTTTACTCAGCTAATTACTTCTACTACTAGATATAACTTCAGAACTAACAATGGCTGAATTATAGACTGGATCCTTGTCTCAGACCCCTCTAAATATCCAGTTCCCAGCATCCTTGCAAATTCCTTTAGTGATCATCTCCTAGCCTGCACCATCTGTAACTGCATCTCTCTTAAAATCCCACAATTTTTGAATCACACAGAATTTATCAAAATTCTGCCACCACAAATTCAGTGCTATACGTAGTACCCATAATTGGCACTATCGTAACCTTACCACTAGATGATGCCCTGTATTTCAGTAACACCTTTCCTAGTATTCTCCATAGTCTGGCACCCATTAGATCCATTAGAACCAAATCCAGTCATACTCATTGGCTTTCCAAAACTACAAAAGAAACCATGAGAAACGGAGACAAAGCTTGGAAGATTTGGCTAAATTCTGGCAACCCTACCAACCTAATCCATTATAAACAACTCCGCAACCTTTCAAAGAAACGTATTTGCAAAGATAAACAATACTTCTGGAACCTACAATCAAACAGGAAAAATAACCCCAAACTCTTCTGGTATTCCATGAATAATCTACTGAACCCTGGCACTAAAACCAACCCTTCTCCTTTCCCAGACATGTCACCAGACCTTATTGCCTCCAGATCTAACTCGTATTTCATTGACACAATAGCTAACCTTACAACCTCCTTTTCCTCCTCTCTATCTAACAATCATCAACCCAGTTCTTCCTCCTCTTTCCACCTCCCAAATAATACCACATCCTTAAATATTCCTACACAAAACTGGAACAACCCCCTTACTCAAACTCAATTTAATCTCTCCCCCATTCCCACTATAAAAAAAAACTTTTGCTAAAGCTAAAATCCTGCTGTAACTCAGCTGACAATATCCCTGCCATATTCCTTAAGATTGCAGCTGATAAGTAGCCTATCCTATCAGCATTGTCAACAGATCAATCCAAGAATCATATGTTCCCTCCTTATGGAAAAAAGCCATTATTCTACCCCTCCATAAATGGGGGCCCTTCTTCTGACATCTCTAACTTCTGACCCTTCGCTCTTCTCTCCCCTATTTTTAAAATTCTTGAAAAATGTATCCAAAAACAACTAGTCCACTATCTGTTAACCAGCAACATCCTCTCATCATCCCAACATAGATTCCGTCCTGGCCACAGTACTTCCACTGCACTAATATCCTTCTTAGACATCATCAATAAAATCTGTGACTCTGGCCACATTGCATCTGCTCTATTTCTAGATCTTTCTAAAGCATTTGATACTATATCCTACTGTATCTTTTTCTCTAAACTTTCTTCCATAGGACTTATCCACTCAATCTATTAACTGGTTCAAAAGCTACCTCTCCAATAGGCAACATGCAGTCAAATGGCAACAGTCTATCTGTCCCCACCTCCACAACCCTACAGGTGTCCCACAAGGTTCAGTCCTTGGTCCCCTTCTATTTAACATATTCATTAACAACCTACACCAAGCCATACCACATTCTTCTCCTCTTTAGTCCAAGATGCAGACGACTCAACCATAGTCTGCTCGGAACCAAATCCTGATATCCTTCAACAAGGGACTCAAACGGCTTTCTTTACTGTTGAAACTTGGCTCCACAAGAATCATCTCTCCTTAAATGCCAAAAAAAAAAAAACCTTATGTTCACCCCCCCAAAAAAAACCTCCATCAACACAAGACTTAAACATTCTCTCTCTAAATTCAATAAAACTTGAACTTGTAACTAGTACCAAACTCTTGTGTCATTCTAGATGACAACCTAAAATGTGATTTACATATCCAATCTAATATCTCTAAAACCCATAAAAAACTTGGCCTCCTCTACAGGCGTAATAAATTCCTTTCCTCTGCAACCAAACAAGCCCTTGCACTCTCCTACCCTCCCTAACCTATGGTGCTCCCTTATTAACTAATCTGCAGTCTTCTCCAGAACTAAAATTGGAGTCTTGTTACAACAAAATTGTCAAATTTGCATCTAACTGCCGCCATTCAGCTCGTCACTGTACATCTTTAACAAATCTTCATTGGCTCGAATTTCCACATTACCTACTAGACCTTCAACTAATTACCTCTTATACACTAATTTACAAACCAGAAAACTGCCCTTCACTCAGGTCCTTATTCTCTCTATATGTCCCTACTAGGTCATTCACAAACCTAATCTGCCTGCAAGTAAACTCCTGGACTATGGCTTGACTTTGGAATAATCTCCCCAACTCCATCCATTCTGAACAACACCCTATCAAATTCAAGACTGCCATCCATGAAGACTTTCTCCATCTGGATCTACAACTGCTCCTCCTTGTCTAACGCTATCACCTAACTCCCTTTCCCCAGACCTTAGACCCAGCATTGACTGTCTAACCTCCTAAACCATACTTTTCTTCTACTCTAAGGGTCCTTCTGCCCTATCGATCATTACTAAAACATTTGCTTCCACATTTTAGGCACTCTTACTACTAACCTTAACTTCATGTACATTGTCTAGCTTTTTCTCTCTGCTTTCTTCTTCATTCCATACATATCAGATGTATAACCTACACCTGCTCCACTCTCAAATCAACAGACCTTGCTTTATTCTTTGATATTTGATTATTTTTTGAACTAATTGATTTTTGCATCATCTGCTTTTTGTCATTTGTTACATTTTATTCCTAAATCTTATGTAGCAAGTTGTATCATATTATTGGCAATGTTTATATTGTGGAGACTCCTATAAATAGGAACAATGTAATGACCTTATTGTATTTGTACACCGGAGCTTTTCTCCCTGGGCCTCCACTGAAAATGGGTTATGTTTATTTGCGTGGACTTTCCCGGTAAACAAATGACAGTAAATAAAATAAAATGGCTTTTCTGCAGACATGTGCATATTATTACTAGTATATTACTACTAGTATATTACTAGTACAGCTGATTTTTGTATCTGTCTAAATTTCAGGATATGTATGCAAAGGGTTTAATACTCCCTGCTGTTAACAGGTTCAGTTTTATTACAGAATTGTCAAAACCTAACAATTCACCTTAGACTAGACCTATTTAATTAATTTCTACAGATACAAAATGATATGTAAAACACTGGCTAACAGACCTGTATCGTTAATACCAACGATCACATGTAATTACCAGGGTGGTGTTATAATGGTCATGTCTAGTGCTGATCACTTTGAAATTTTGTTTAGTAACTCATATTTGTGATAATTCTTGCTTAGAATGGGTAGCTGTTGCTACTGATTTAAAAATAACTTGATGTTATACATTGGTCCTATATGTATGGCAAAAAATGAAAAAAAGAATGCAAATTACATCAGGCTTTGTTGAAGTTATAAGAGAATTTAATTGAAATTGTAATTAGGCCTGCAGATAAAGGTGGGGCCATTGTTGTTTTAGATGAGTACTATTATGAAGAAGTGATACAAACAATGCTTGATGGGAATGAAACATATCGATTAATAAGTTCTGTACAGCTAAATAAGATTATCAGTAATATGCATAGCAATCTGTATGATTTGCTAATGTGTGATATCATTGACCCTGATTTATAAAAATATTTTTTAGTTGAATTATCAACTATTCCAACTGTCAGGAGTCTTATGAAGATTCATAAAGATGATCAGAGCCCTAAAATGAGACCAATAGTCTTGAGTAGAGGGTGGTTGACAGAACCACTCTCCATTTACGTTGAGAAGCAGCTTAAAGAGAGAGTTCACACCACACATACTATAATTAAAGATGCTCAGGATTTTCTTGAAACCTTTTTTGAATATATAAATAGTAGTGATGAGCTGTCTGATATCTGGCTGGTAACTTTAGATGTGAAGTCATTGCTTACCATTAAAAAGTATAGAAGGGCTAGAATACTTGAGACAGATTTTATGTGCAAGAAGTGTCAGCAGAAATGAAGTGTTGAAATGTATGCTGCTACTTGAGGTTATTCTGGAAAATAATGCCTTTGTATACGCTGATAAGTATTATTTGCAGAGAAAAGGGGTAGCGATGGGAATGCCTTGTGCAAATTCCTACGCCAGTTTGGTCATGGCCCAATGGGAGAAGACATTCATCATAGATACAGAATATGTTGGGAGCATTAAATACTATAAAAGATTTGTAGATGCTGTCTTCTTCCTATGGGAGGGCACGGAAGTTGACTTACGCTTATTCATTGAATATCTCAATCAGACTACCACCTTTCTGAAATTTGAAGGCAAGTGGTCTGGATCAGATATTGAATTTTTAGACGTCCTCATTATGAGAGAAAACAATAGTTTTACAACATCACTATATAGAAAGAGCTGTAGGAAGAATTGCCTACTTCATCGTACGAGTATGCACCCTAGACATATATACCAAAATATGGTTATTAACCAGGGACGGAGAATATCTAAACTAACTAGTGATGATACTAAATGTGAGCAAACTTTAGAAATTCTGAGAGATTAATTTATTATGAGGGGATACCCCAGAAAAGAAAGTGATGTTCTAAAGGATCCAGTGGTGATAGATAGAGAAGGGAAGGGGAGACCCCACTTTAAGAAAAAGAATGTTAATGCAACTGAATCAGCACAAGTAATGAGGTATGACAACTTAACTAATACACAAATTAGGCGGAACATACCCTATTCAAACAACAACAGGAATTTACGTAAGATAATAAATAGCAATTGGGCCATTTTGACCACAAATGATGAAATTCAAACTCTGGTTGGTCCAAAACCTAGATACAGCTATTGAAATAGTAAGTCTCTGAAAAGACTATTTTGTTACGAAGAAAATAAGGGGAATAGGGTGATATCAAATAGGCAAGGCACCTTCCCATGCAGAAATTGCAATCAATGTTCATATATGCTGTGTTCTAATATTTTTATACATCCTGACAGCAGTAGGACTTGCATGTTCAGACATTATACTGACTGTAAGTCCAGAGGTCTTGTCTATTTAGCTAGTTGCATGAAATGCGACAGCTTCTATATAGGAAAAACAAACAGGACATTGAGAAAGAGAGTGAGAGAGCATGTTTATGCTATTAATCGTGAGGATGAGACCAATGCATGAGCCAAACATGTATTAAATCATGATTTAAGCCATAAATTCAGATTTTTGGTGATAGAGTTGATTGGAAGAAGTAAGAGGGTAGGGAATATAAAGAATCATACAGAGAAGCAAGAAATAAAATGGATAATTAGGATGCAATCAGACAGAGGCCAAGGTCTGAATGATAGGGTTTCGATCAAACCATTCTTGAAGGATAGACCATTGAAACATTAAAATGGAAATGATAGACTGTCTTTATGGATATAGATATCTATCTATATCTGTGATTTCAAAAGTGTTTTTATATATATTTTCCATATATTTTGCTTGTGTAAAAATCTGATATGTATTTAGAATGCTCATATGCAATTTTTATGCACATTGATTTATGTATACACATACATAGGAATTTATCTCAATAATGAGTTCATATAGAGTTTTTAAAATTAACAGTAATATATATTTTTATTTTTTTTATAGTAAAATGCATATTATATATATATATATATATATATATATATATATATATATATATATATATATCTACATATAGTTAGATTTGTATAATTTACACTGCTTTTTAAACACTACTTCTATAATAATTTTTTATTTATATTACCTTTTACATTGGTTCGATTAAGAAATGTTTTTAGATGTGATGTGTATGCATTTGATGCTTTCTAGTGGCTAAGATTGATATGGACAAAAACCTTCATTATTTTTATTTTTGGCGCCCTTTTTTGGTATTTAAATGCTTAGGCAATGTTATTTGATATGTTGTCTGAAGGGGTTGGATGCAACCCGAAAGCGCTTACTACCTTGACTGTTTTATTTCAATAAAACAAATTATAAACTGAAAATCAAAAACTTCTGGAGCCATGGTGGTACTTGGTGATTTGTTTGAAGTTACAAGAGACACACACAGAAAGCTAACTTGCCTGCATGTGGATCCGTACTTGGATATCATCATTTTTCCCTTGAGGGGAAGTACTGTACAAGGATGTTCAGTTTCTCCCATGTTAGTGATTATTTTTGTGTGTGTGTGATTTTTTTTATAGTGATGAGCAAATTCAGGCAGTTACAAGAGATTAAAGTATGTGAGCATAAACAACATTAAGTTATTGGAGTATAAATGGGGGACTAGTAAAATTAAATTGTTTGCAGATGACTGCCTTATTCTTACAAGCATCTTGAATAGAAGTATAGCTCTTCTAAAATTAATTTTAAAAGAATTTGCAGAGGTGTCTATCCCCAAAACTATTCTGAGTAAAAAAATGAAGTACTGCTTAACAGTAAGCAGAGAAAGGTGAGCCTTTAAGGTTTTATGATCCTTGGGGATACCAGCAGTTGTACATGACTGTAATCCAGGTGACCTGTAAGCTATACTGCTAGCCTCCCCTTAAATACTAAAGTTTTCTTGACCACTGTTAATACAGTAAAAACATTTAAAAAATAAACATTCACAGAGATCCTTCTGTAAGTTTAAATTGGTTTATTTCTTTATGAGCGCTTTAATCTTGAATAGTCTTCATCGGATAATAATAAAACTGTTAATTTGCAGTGGTTTAAATCCTCTTTACAAGGGGAAGTGTGGACCAGGCTGCTTGGAAAGGATTGGTTGATGGGATGGGAAGTCTGTTTGGTTAGAAAAATGTACCTCAAAATGGAGAAGAAACTCCCTTATTAGAATATGGAGACTGACTGGTGTGGTTGTCGAACTCCTGTGATTTCCTTTTCAGAGTGCATTTCATTACAAGTAGAAGCACATTGAATAAAAACTTAAAATATATGTGCAGATACCAGAGTTAATTTTTGTGTCCTTAACAGTGCCAGCCTATTCATTAGGCATAAAGAGATTATTTTTCATTTTTATTTTATTTTTGGTCCACTGATGTTGCTGAGGAGGTCTAAGAAGAAAATGTCCAAATTTGTTGCAACCGCAGAAGCCAGAGATGAAATATGATTCAAAGAAGAAGAAAAAGTTACTTTTAAACCCTAGCCAAAATTTCACTTCTGAGAGGGAAGCTTCTTTAGATTACCCATTCCAGCTGATTCAGCCTTGTGTGTAGTGGGTGCTCCCACTAACCATATTGTACCTTGCCTGTAAATGGGGGGAGGGGCAGGTGCTTCAGGGTTGTGTCCATAATAATACAGCAGTACAGCTATATTCTGTTCTTTCAGTACGGTTTTGGTCACCCCTGGTGGGAACTATCTTTTTGGTCCATTGTGCAAAAAGTAACGAGCTATTTGTTGTTTTAGTAGTTAACCCATCTGGAGAGTAGGTGGGAACAGATTCTGAGCCAGGTGGCAATTCTGTTAGGGTAGGATGCATAATGGCATGGGCTGATCAACTGATTGTCAGGTGTTGTATTCATATGCACAGATAGTTGGGCTGAATACATGTTAATAAAATATTCTGTGGTTACTTTTTTGAGTTGAAATACAGCTTCAAGAATCTCCACCATATTTGTTGCACATATTTTGCTTTATCTACCATTCAAGTTTATTTTCCATGAGGTCATTCTGGTTGTCATTCAAGGGTTTGATTATAATTCTGTACAGCACATGGAATCTGTATTTAGCATGATTGGCCATCTCCATGTTATGTTCATTTCTGCTGACTTTGTCTACTGTCTGAAAATCATCAACCCTTTTTCTGTTTGGGGTTTGGGGTGTCATATCAACTGTCCCCATCTCTCTTCTGTTCAGTGCCACTCTGCTACCTTTGACACTCATTTCGGACTGTCAGAGTTCTTCTCTCACACAACCCATCCACTGATTTGCTGGGCGCCCTCATTTCCTCTTGCCTTCCTCCTGTTTGTCCCATATCTTCTTGACTAGATTGACTTCTGCTTCTCTGCACATGTCTCCGAACCACTGTAATCTGTTCTCTTTGACCTTTTCTACAATTGGAGCTCCTCTGGCTTCTGCTCTTATGTCATTTCGTCTGTCCCACAGAGTTGATCCTACCACCAGTCTCAGACACTTAATTTCCATCACCTCTAGTTTCCTCATCTTCTCTGTCTTTACTGCAAGGTTTTCAGTAATATATAGTTATACTGGACACACCACCATTTTGTACATCTTACTTTTCAGTTTCTTTGGCATTCTACTGTCGTACACAGCCCCTCTGATTCTAGCTTTGACCTATTCATTCAGACTTCCCTTCTCCTCAGCCACACCCCTACCAGATATTTGAACCTCTTTACCTGTTCCACTGTTTTCAGTTCTATCTCAGTTCTCAGTTTCTTCTGACTTCCCCTATTTGCTGCTAAACTGTCTTCTCTGCACTCATTTTCATCCAGTGTGCCTTCAGTTTTGCATTCCATTCCCCTAGCCTTTGCTGAAGCTCTTGCTCAGAGTCTGCCTGTAATGCCACATTGTCTACATAAAGCAATTTTGTTAATCTGTCCCCTCTGACCTGTTTGCTAATGTAGTCTATCACCAGTATGAACAGCAGTGGACTCCTTGCTGAACCCTGATGCACACCCACTCCCACTGGGAACCCCACTTTGAGACCGAACACTGTTTGTACTTGAGTCACTGGGTCCATGTACATAGCCTGTACTAATTCTATGTTTCTGGGACTTCAAACCAATGCAGGACTGCCCATATCAGCTTTCTTGGGGTCTTGCCATATTCTTTCTCCAAGTCTAGGAATTTCAGGTTGGAGACTCTTCTCCTGTCTAGCTTCTTCTCAGCTGCCTGTCTGTCTCACTGCAAACATCAGGTCATTTGTGCTGCATCCTGATCTGAGTCTGAACTGCTTATCTCCCGTCTTGATTTCTACTACTTTGCGTATTCATTTGTCAGTCACCCTCTTCAGAACTTTCATGTAAAGTTGCAGGAGCTTGATGACTCTGTACTGCTGACAGCTGTGGCTGTCCCTTTTGTTCTCCACAGGCACTGGTATGCTAATTCCCCAATCATTCAAGATGCACCTTTCTTTCCATACTGCTATGAGTACCATCAGAAGCCATTTCTCTCAATCCCACCTGACAAACATCTTGATCATATCTGCTGTGATCTCATCTGAGTCTGCTGCTTTCCCTTACTTGATTTTATAGTGCTGCTGTTATGCTAAGATGGGTTCCTCCTCCTGTTTCATCATAGGCTGTTTCTGGGGCATTACACCTTCTCTTGGGTTTTATTCATTCAGAAGGTACTGGAAGTACACTTCCATCTGACTTTGATCTGTGGATGGGTGAGCAGGTTGTTTGCATCCCTTATGAAGGATGCCAGACTCTCTTTATCTTTGCCTTGTCTTGCAACCTGATATAGTTTCTTTGTGCCATCTACTGACTCACTTTCCAGAAGCTGGTAGAGTGCCACTGATGCCTTAGTCTTTGCTATTGCAAATCCTCTCTTAGCCTGTTTGTTAGCCAACCTAGTCTCAGCAGTATTTTCTTTCTCCCACATTTTCCTGCACTCCTTTCTTTTGATGACTTTCAGGACTTCAGCATTCCACCACCAGCTTTCTTTATGTACCGTATTTCCATGTTTGGCTTGGCCACATTTTTGTTCTGTAGTCCTCACATATGCTGTTTTGAGGCACTGCCATTCTTCAGTTCCACCTACTTCTTCTTGAGGTGCTAGAGCTTGAGTAATGCCATGAACTGATGTGCTTTCTCTCCAGTCAACTTCCAGGTTTTCAGCCTGGTCTCTGCTCAACTTAGAGCCTTCTCTGACCACTGCTTGCATTTGATTATGGCATCTACTAGTTTGTTATGGACCAACTGTTTCACTGGGGATTACTTTGCAATTGCTGATTCTACCTCCCTGCCTTTCCTTACTAGAAGGAAGTCTACCTGAGTTGCATGTTGCCCAGTCTTGTACATGATCTTGTGACTATTTCTCTTGCTGAGCCATGTGTTGTCCAGTATCAAGCCATTTGCCACACACAAGTTAGAATTGCCTCTCGTTTATTCCTGTTGCCCTACCCATATTGACCCAGGCAGTTTTCATATCTTGTTCTGCCTGTCTCGATGTGTGCATTCAGGTTACCCGTTATTGATACCAATTCACATTTCCCCTGCTATATCTGGTAGTTCCTGCAATCTAGTAGGTCCTGCATTTGTTGTCTGAATTCAGTGTTTTCTTCACTACCACAGTCCTGCTGTGGGGCATAAGCTGAGATTATGCCCAATCATTACATGAGAGTCTGATTTCCACGAGTCTGTCATTTATTCTGAGGACATCCCTCACTGTTTACTGAAGCTGCTCTGTCATACTTCTGACACAATTTCTAGCCCATCCATCTCCTGAATAGTAGACTCTAGATCCCAAGCCAAGTGGCTTTACCACACTGCCCTTTCATCTTGTCTCCTGGATACATAGTATGTCCAGCCTCCTCCTTACCATCATCCACTTCCAAGCTGCATCCAGTCAGCGAACCTACACCAAGTGTAGCAATTCTTAGTTCATGTTTGGCAAGTTGATTGGTTTTACGCCCAACTTTTGCAAAACAGAGCTATCCAGGAAACTCAAGTTAGGCAACTGGATTCTGGCCTACAGCTTATTGACCGAGAGCTGCTATGCATTATGGCGGGCACACACACTGGCCAGTAGGAGAACATACAGCCGGTCCAGCATTGGCATGTTTCCCTGGCACAGGTTTGGTGTAGGCCATATCCTCAACCCACTTACCATTGGCAAATACCCATGCCCACTTGATGACATTTAGTCAACATGACCAAACCACTTAAAGCCATATTTTTTACACCATCATGTGGCTAGCCTTGGCATGGCGCACAGTCCGTGATCCATGTTCTTGTATCGTGAGAATACTGTGCACCATAGTAGATGCCCAAAGCGGTTGGTCTGTGCAACTCTTTGCAGTATAGGGCATCATCTAGAGTCTGTGCTGCTGCCCACAACTGCATTCTTGGGTGAGTTTAAATTGGAAACACTCAGCATGTTTTGGGAAGTTGGGAGAAACCCCACAGAGACATGGGGGAACATGAAAACTCCATACAGGTTTTGGCCAGAGATCGGGAGTGATCCATGTACCTTGCACAAGAAAAGGCAGCATCTTCAATGTCTTTCCAGCACTCCTGGAAGTTTTCTTGCTAATCTAACTAGGGTATAAAAATATGTATGTAAGCATTGCCATGCAAAAATCTTAAACCTCCTGGCTTTTGACAGCTATATTAAGAGCTGAGAGCCCACATCCACTCCTCTATGATTTGTTCTTTTCCTTTTCCCAACCTTACTTCTTGCTTTGCATTTCTACTTGCATTATCTTTCTCAGCAACTTGAACTCCTTTTATACCATCCCTTTCCACATTCCTCCCTCTGTTCTGTTTTACACCTCCTTTTATATGTCCCTCTAATCTTGTTTAGCCCCTCTTTCTTTAACTTCCATTTTGCTGTCTCCTCATAATAATCCTATTCAAGGTCCTTAGCTTGTCTGATTTCCTTTTGTATCAACTTCAGGTTTTAGGCTGTCCCCTACTACAACATGATACCATAGCTTTAATTTCTCCTGTCTTTTCTTCTGTTTGCATAGCATTGTGTCTCATCTTCTGCCCTTTCTTGTATCCCAGTGGGTTAAACCTGCTCCCTCCATTTGCTTAACATTTTTGATTGCTGAATTTCATTCAACATTTTTGAAGTTTATTTAACTTTGAGATTTTGATGTTGCCGCTTGGCATCTCCAGCAGTACTTCCACTAAATTTTCCTTTCTACCTAGCTCAGTGTTCATCCTCTTTCTTTTCTCTTCTCTTCCTTTTCTTTTCTCTTCCTTTCATCTTGGAATTGAATATCCACAAATCTGCAAAGTAGTCCCAGTTAGCATCCCTGAAAAATATAAAGCCACATCTGACATTCTCAATCCCCATTCTTTTTCCTCCTTTGTGAGGATCTCCCATGTCATCCTCATTTTACCTCTGTCCCAGACATACTGATTCATTAGCTGCCCCCCCCCCCCTTTTTAATATAAAAAAAAAAATTCTGTTGGTATTGTCTAGAGAGCCTGCCCTGGATAAAACAACTGCTGCAATATGAACAGCTGTAAAACTTGAATTCTGTTATCCAACTCCATTTTTATTCCATTCCGCTTCCCTAGATGACTCTTAATTCTGTGCTATATCTTCCCAAATGTTACTTCAAATGTTCCCTTCACTGTATCTTTTAACCAGAATCCTAGGGTTTTCATCTGTGTCTTCCACATTTCACTATGGGTGGTTCCCCTGCATTCTATGCCTGTCCATATTGACAGCTATCACTTGGGATTTCTCCTGATTTACTTTATATCTTATTTTTTTTCATAGATGTTTTCATGATGTTCTGTAACCTATCTAGGACCTCCTCTGGATTCTCCAGTGTCAGTAACATGCCATCTGCATGTAGGTAGAGTTTTTTCCTGCCTGATCTTCCACTTCTACTATTTCATTGTTGAGCTCCTTATAATGATTGTCAGTGGTTCTAGATATATCACAGAGTGAAGACAACATTGGGGGAGTCCCTACCTTCTTCTCCTGCTGATGTTTGTCTCTGCAGACCATCTAGCTTTTACTTTAATTCTTCCTCCTGACCCTCCCATATAGTTTTTCTGACATTCCCATGTAGCTGGAAATCCCCAGTTTTTCAACAACTGAACTAGCTATCCACATCTCACTTTATCAACTGTCTTTTCTGCGTGTTGATGGGGGCGAATTCCTTATTACTTGTCTGTGCAACCCTGTATAGTTAGTTTAGCTCTTACAATGTTATCTGCTGTTTTTCTTCTCCCTCACAAATCCTGCCTGATTAATATGAATTTTTCTTCGCAATTTTCTAGCCAGCCCATAAAACATTTATCATCATGATTTTATATTGATGTGGGTCTCTACGAATATGGTAACAGCGGATTCCGACCCTCTTTATATCAGCATTAGCACTGCATCTTTCCACAAGGTAAGAATCTTCCCTTCTTACAGTATCATAAAATAATACCACCATATTTCTAGTATCTTACTTTCCCCAACACCCAAAGCTCAAATGGCGACCCATCACTTCTTGGTGATTTTTGTTTTGGCATTTTTGCCCCCTGTTCTAGTCCGCTCCTCCTGCATAATTTGCAGTTCCATTGTTTGTCTTTCCACCTCCGTTAGCTGAGGTAGCTCTTGAACCTTCCACTTTTTTTCTTACTCTCTTTCTACCTCCTTTGCTTTCTCTTCTTCTGTGTACAAGTTGCTATAGTATCTTGCCATACTGTTCTGGATTTCTCCACTGTCATCCTTCTCTCTCTCCATCCCCATCTTGGATTTGAAAGAACCTTCTTCCTACGTCTTGCCTGCCTAATCCTAACCAACAATGCCTTAGTTGCTCTAGATGTGTGATTGAAGTACAACTTCTCTAACTCTATTCTTTTTGCTAGTATTTTTTGGTCCTCCCATTAGTGCAATTTTGTTTTATTTCCCTTTCTTTTTCTCTTTCAATCTGTGTGTTTCTTCTCCTTCTTCCTTGCAGCTCTTCTAACTTCCCTGATATTGCCTTCCACTTCTCTTTTTATCTGACTTTGCTTTTATTTTATCCTTGTCTTGTTGCAAATATCCCAAGCCTGCCCGTCCCAGTCTGATGATGTTGGTAGCACTCTGTGCTTACTATACCTTTCACTTGTTCCCTGTTCCTTTTTGTCTTTAAAAAAAATATATATATATATATATCCTGGCAGCCTCCAGTGCCTTGGCTGCTTTCTACATTTATTTAATTTTTTTCCATTGCTTGGACTGGGTGAGCCGATGTGGTGATTCTGTCACACACTACCTTACCTACCCTTTTTTGAAACTATATATTCACACATCCTGTCTGTCTGTCTATGCCTGCTTTGATACTTCTGGGAAATTTGTGTATAGCTCTCATTTATCTCTCTTTCTTAACTTCATTACCATACATCTTTCCAACCTGTCATCTCCATGTATGTTTCAGAAATCTTCCCTCCTTTGTTACTTTCCTACAACTTGGGCCATCATCTGCCTCTGCTCTACTAGTTATTACATTCCAGTTCCCAATCTGGAGACCTGTATCTTCCTGGAAAGCCACAGTTTTGGCCACAATTCCAGTTTTCTTACTGGTGGCCTAAGTGACAGGTATACTAAGACTAATATCAACTTGGTATCTGCTGTCCATCCCCCTTAACACCTGCAGTATTCCCTCCTTTTCATCTTTTATTACTTTGTACGTTGGTCAGCATACCATCCATCTGTCTCTTCTTTATCCAATAGAAACTCACTATGAATCTGTACTAGCCTCTCTGTTCAGCTTATAATTCTTGATTATTGGTAAGCGTTTCATGTAGGGAGAGGAAATGAGCTTCTGGCCTTTTGTATGTCTTAAACTCCTCTCTTAACTATTTTCCCTGAGTCCAATTACATGGCATGATTCTACTTTTATCCCTACCCCCCCACTTTATTATTTTTAGTCTAGTACTACTTTTCCTTTTTTTTTTTCTTATCTCCGATTTCCTCTCACACTCTATGCTTTTTATACCCACCTTTCTGTTCCATTTAAATATTCTATTTCAAGTCTGGTTATATTCTGAATCCTTTCACGTATTCATATTGTACCTCTTCATGACTATATATATATATATATATATATATATATATATATACACACACACATCTCTTGCTTCCTGTAACGGAGTCTTTATTACTCCATTTAATGCGTCTCCTTCTGCTGCCTTTCTCACACAATAACTTTGACAGTCTGCAGGGCACTTTGGGTAGTTGTGCCCTTCCCTTTACTTATCCTCATATTTTGTTGGTCCCCCTCATATACTGCATCATACAAATTCCCCCATCTGTCTCTCTCCCTGCTCCTTTCTACTCCATTTTTTTTTATTTAGAACAACTCCATTTTAATGTTAACAGTTTGCACACATTCAATACACATTTCTCTCAGTTTCAGTCGTGTATAATATGTAATGCTTGGTGAGATTTTTTCCCCTAACTACACACAACATTGGATAATTTCACTGCATTTGTCCATGTTTGGTCTTCTGACATCTTTGCCACTCTACTTGCTGCTAGTATGCAGCTGTCTCTCATATTATTTTCCCCGAACGTTGCCGTCAGTCATATATCAGTGCTTTATGAAAAATGATTAATCGTATCATCAGTCATTGAAATGGCTCCTTTTCCCACTTAACCCTGCTTTATCTTTTTATATTTGCTTCTGTTGGTACTTCCCCTGTGAACCCCCCCCCCCACCCGACTGACAGTGCTGGAATCAAAGAAGCTCAAATTTACATTTTGTATTATACAACAACTGAGTGGTTATGAATTGTTCATTTATGTCAAATAAAGACCTGTCTGCCCTGTATTGCACCAGTGTTCACTGTTTTCCTCTCTTCCTTCAGGTATGCAGTGTTAATCGGCCTGTGGAACATTTGCATCAGTGTTCCACACTAGCCCTTATTCACATTGCCCGTTTCCAACATATATACATATACTTTTGTCTTTCTATTTATCATACCTGCGTGTCCACAGTGTCCAGTTCTGTTGTTTATATACACTCCAGTTAGCTCTTCCACTGCCTTCTATCTGTAATCCCAATATATTCTCACCGTTTCCATGCTTTTGTCTACATTTTGGTCATCCCCGTCTTTGGTTTTAGTACAGTCCAAGTAACCGCTCTCGCTCTTGTACTGTAATTTGTCTGCTCCTAATACTTGTTCATGGTTAGGGTTATATCTATTAACTCCAGCTATAAAGCTTTCCACAAACGTGTTTTCACCTCACCAGGTTTGTTAGTCCACCATGTGCCCAGTGTTTAAGAAAATGGGAGAGAGAAGGAAACTATCAAATACATTTTCCACTTAACTGCGTTTTCCAGTCACTCCATCATGCTAGTTTTGTTCATCCCCCCTCCCCCTCCTTCTTGCTTCTTGTATTCCACTTTTTCCTTTTACCTCTGCTACCTTCTGAAAAGTGGGAGTAATGCCTTTTCTGCTCGACTGGTCTCTCATCATTGGCTACATATTACTCTTGCTTGCCAGGACTCTTGTCACTCGACAGCTGCCATATTGTTCTCTGGCTTCTTAAGTATTACCAATGATTCCTCTTCATCAGCAAAAGTTCTTTCTTCTTGTACTATAATTACCTAATGGCTAGCTATAAATTTCTCCAGTGGATATATGTGGTTACACATTTGTATTACCAGTGCAAAGGCACCTCTTCTTGCATGTTTGAAACAAGAAGTTCTGATCCATGAATACTCTTGTAACACCCATCATAAGCTTTTTATTTGTCTTCCACTTCTGCCAGGATATTCTCTTTAAGTTCACAGGTATGGAGGCATATTATAATGGCTCAGGTTTTTGGTCATTATCTGCCTTGGGCCATTATATTGTACAATCCACTCTCTTTATCTTTACTTCCTCCACTGGAATATCCATCCACTTGCTTAGCAAACCAACCACTGCTATAGCACAGTTCTGCTCTTCAAATCTCTCAGCTTAATATTACTCTGTCACAACCTGTCTTGCAAGTCCTCCATAGAGCCCAGTCTTGCTTCAGCTGCATCTGCCCTTGCTCTCAAATGTTTATTTTCCTCCAACAACACTAGGAGTGTGATCCACCTCCTCTAGCTTTTTTTTTTTCATGACCCAACAGACTATTTTAACGTGTGAGCTTCATTTCTTTTAACTCTATCCAAATAGTCGTGAGGGACAATATTCTTCCAGGACATAGGGGTTCTTGATGTAACTAACTTTGGCTCTTTTCTCTCCTGATAATTTTTGGTTTTATATTTTTTTCTGCTGTTTCAGCTGGCAGTCTTTTTCTTCAGTCACTCTTCATTATAGTTTACTGAAACCAGACTAATTACAAAAGTCAGCACTAAAAAAATGGAACACCCAACTAAAACATAATAAATAACAGATCATCAAGCTTAGAGCAAATAGAGGCTTAGGACTTAATGGTTATGTTTCATTTAACCAATTTGGAAAGCTCTTGATCTTAGGACCTTAGGAGAAAAAAATGGAGTGACATGTATATAATTTTTATTATTTATGTGAAAATGTTATATGTGTTGTGACTTGTTCGATGTCCTTCATGGATGCATCTGCAGTCATAACAAGTGGGTTGTCCTGTCGTCAGGCAGCCCTGCAGTCGGCCGGATTCCAAAGTCCGGGTCCGGCTTCGGCTGATGTCGCACTCCACCCGACGTCATCTCTGTTGGTCTTTGGGTATAAAAGCATCAGCCGACGCCATTTTCCTCAGTCTTTCTTGCCGCGTGGCGCCCGAAGCAGAAGCTGTTCGCAAGTGCCGGTCGGTCGGATCCAGAGATTACTTCTACCGAATACTACTTCGAAGACTTCTAAAGCTAAGTACCCCGTTGGGGACTCTTTCTTGCCTCAGCCGATGTCAGAAAAAGTTAACAATTGCTTAACCTGTGGGAAACAAATACCTCATAAAGATTTCCACTCTTACTGTCTGCCTTGTTTAGGCCCAGCCCACGACGTAGCAGCTTGTTCGGCCTGTGCCTCTTTCAACCGACGAACGCTTAGGCGTCGGTCGGAGTTTGCAGAACAGTTTTTCGGTTCTGATTTTGCGTATATTATGCCGTCGGATCCTCCGACTACCCCCAAAAAACGCAAAGATAAAGACCGACACTCGCGGTCCGCGGTTTCGGCCGAAACCACGGTAAAGCAAAAGTGTCTCGGTTCGGCCGAAACCGAGAAAACTGATCTAAGTACAGCTGAACCTATTCTTACAACTGAGGCCCCTGCTACTACTCTTGAATCGACCTCAGAAATTTTACCCACTACGGTGGTTGACTTATCAGACACCATCCCCTTGGATGTCTCTACCCCAGCACGTGGTGCTGCTAGGCCTCCTGCTGCCATGTCCATTAAGGCCTTCGCCAGGGCTAAAGCAGCCAAGACTACTAAGACAGTGCCTGTTAAACCCCCCTCATCCAGGCCCTCTTCTAGTTCTCAAATGCTTTCTTTGGCAGAAGATTTAATTTCTTTAATTAGAGGATCTCAATCTCACCCAGACAGGGCCTCTCAGCCCCAGAGAAGAGACCTAGGGCAGAGCCCCTGAGCCAGTGTCTTCTGATGATTCTGCTGATGAATCAGACATAACTGACCAGCCTGAGGCTCCCTTCTCCAATTTTGAAGATTCTGATGCTGAAGAATCCATTCCAGCTGCTTCCCACCAGAAGAATTCTCCTTTGGGGAAACCTTGCATGCCATGCGAGAACAGTTCCAATGGCAGCAGCGGATTTTTCAGACTCCAGAAAAGACTTAGGACCTTTCTGCACCTCCCACAGCACAGGCCCTTAGCTATACCTCCTGTTCTCTCTGTGGTGGATGATGCTTTCAATGATGTTTGCTCCGCTCCAGATTCTTTACCCCCAGCCCCTGCCAAACCAGACAGATTTTACAGGGTGCCAGATACTCATCACCACCTTTACAAGGCCCCACTTGCAGACCCAGAAACTATATCCCAGGGTCCCAAGGCAGTAGCCGCGACCACAGCTAAAACCACTATCCCTACTGAAAGGGAAGCAAGGTCACTAGACAGATGGGGTAAAAGGTCTACACTTCAGCTACTCTCTCAGCTAGAGCTTTAAACTGTCAGTTTCACATGATACAATACCAAGAGTTTATGCTTGATCAGTTAACTAAAAAACTAACCACTGATGAATCTCTTGATAAGAAATATGTATTAGGGATGGTAAATAACATACAACAGGTTAGCAACCATTCCTTAAAATGTGGCTATGATGCACTGGAGGCTTCATTTAGATCAGCCATGACAGGCACAGTGATAAGAAGGCATGCATGGCTAAAGGAACAAGCTTTACGGATCATGTTAAAGCTAAGTTGCTAGATGCTCCTATGGACAAGACAAGTTTGTTTGGTACACCTGCCCAGCAGGTTATGAAGAAAATGGAAGAAAAGGCAAAATCTGTTCAAACTGTTAAAGATTTCTTGCAGGTTCAGCCCCAAGGTTTAGCAGGAACTGGCCTGCCAAAATTGGTCCTTTCCTGACTCCACAAAATTTCAAAGGGGCAGGAATAGACGTTCCAGAGGCAGAAACCAATCCAGAGGAGGTGCCTACAGAGGACGACAGTGGCAAGGTAACAACAGAGGCACAGACACAGCCACTGCTACTACATCAGCACAACCACAGTGACTTAATCCTAAATCCGCCTACCAGGGAACAAATAGCAGCTCCTCTAGGCGGAAAGTTAACCTTATTTTCAAAGAACTGGCACTACATAACAAAGGACAAGTGGATTTTACAAACCATAGATCAAGGTTACCGGTTTCACTTCCACACTTTACCAATCAAAGAGGAATGCCAAATCTACCTCCACATCAAAAGACAGAGGCTCTACGCCAGATAATGGAGTTAGCAAACATGAGAGCTGTGGAAAGAGTGCCAACAGCAGAACAAGGAAAGGGTTCTACTCCAGACTATTCCTAGTTCCAAGAAAGGAAAAAGTTGGAGACCAATTCTCGACCTGTCCACCTTAAATACATACATCATTGTCCCAAAATTCAAAATGCTGACCCTACAGCAACTTCTTCCCATGCTGGGCAAGGAGTCTTGGCTGGTAACTCTAGATCTCAAGGAGGCATACCTGCACGTCCCCATTCGACCAATCTGCAGAAGATACCTCAGATTTCTTGCAGGATCAGAGCACTATCAATTCTCAGCATTGCCCTTTGGCTTATCTACTGCCCAGAGTATTCACAAAATGCCTGGCATCAGTAATCGCCCATTGCAGACTACAGGGAATTCAAATTTACCCATACCTGGACGACTGCCTGCTACAAGGGGACAACAAAAGCAAGCTGACAACAGATTTACAAAGGGTCATTTACTTGCTACAAGGACTGGGATACACAGTCAATTTACAAAAATCAAGGCTGATACCATCCCAAACAAGGACATTCTTGGGCGGAATTGGACACAGTACAACAAATGGCATTCCTGACTACAGAAAACAAAAGAACTTCCTCTTTACTTCTTGGCACTAACAAAACTGAACAAGTTAACAGCAAGAAAAGTTCTGCAGGCCTTGGGCTTCATGGCATCATGCATAATCTTGGTCCCATTTGCCAGACTACATATGAGGAAACTACAGTGGTACCTAAAGAATTTATGGTCCCAACACAGACACAGTCTAGAAACAGAAATCCCACTAATTCCATGCTTAAAACAGGAGTTCCTATGGTGGGCTCAGGCATGCCAGTCAAACCCAGGCCTACCCTTTCGCAGATGTCAACCAAGCCAGACCATCACAACAGACGCTTCAGACCTAGGATGGGGCCCACATGCTGGACAAATGCGTGCAAGGATTGTGGACACAGGATCAACTTCACCTGCACATCAATCTAAAAGAAATGCTGGCAGTAAAACTGGCAATCCAAAAGTTCAAACCATTTCTCAAAGAGGGCCAGTTGATGATAAGGACAGACAACACCACAGTCATGTGGTACATCAACAAACAGGGAGGCACTCATTCTTACCCCCTATGCAGAATGACCTTGGAGCTGTGGACCCTGGCACTCAGCTACAACATCCAGTTACAGGCAATATTTGTACCGGGGAAAGACAATACTCTAGCAGACATTTTAAGCAGAACCACTTTGGATGCCCACGAATGGAAGCTGCACCCGGACATCTTCAAGACCATCTCAAAGAAATGGGGAATGCCACAGATAGATCTATTCGCATCACCTCTCAATCACCAGCTCAAAAAATTCTGCACAAGGACATTCCACCCACTAGCATGGAAAGTGGACTCACTCTCCTTCAACTGGGAAGGCCTAACAGCATATGCATTCCCACCTCTTCCTTTGATACACAAGGTACTACTAAAAATCAAGGAAGAACGTCCAAGGGTAATCCTGATAGCTCCAAACTGGCCAAGACAACACTGGTACCCACTACTGAAGAGCATGTCTCGGAACAAAATGTGGCCAATACCTCTGATGCCCTTGATGTTAACTCAGAACAACTACAGCATCATACATCCAAACCTAAAAACGCTGCAACTGACTGCATGGAACATCACATAGCAGCAGCTAATCCAGAACTTTCCCAAAGAGTTAAAGACATTATTCTTGAAGCACGCAGACCTTCAACAAGAAGGAACTATGCTGGAAAATGGAAAAGGTTTGTCATTTGGAGTACGGAAAGAGGAAAAGATGTGTCAAACATAGATATGCCTAACATTCTGGAGTATCTGGCGAACTACTTCATTCAGGCCTGTCCTACTCCTCCATCAAGATACATGCATCAGCTATTTCAGCGGAATACAGCTTTGATCCACCTGTTTTTCGCACCCTTTGCTCAGGCAGTTCCTCAGAGGAATCAAAATGTAAAACCTCCAAGGAAACCACCATTACCAGCTTGGGATTTAAACTTTGTGCTAGAAAAGTTGACACTATCACCCTTTGAACCAGCAGCAACAGCAGACCTACAACACCTGTCATGGAAAACTGCTTTCCTACTGGCAATTACTTCAGCAAGGAGGGTTTCAGAACTTCAGGCCTTAATGGCAGTGCAACCCTTCCTAATCTTCCACCAAGATAGAGTGTCCATGAGGACTAATCCTACATTTATGCCCAAGGTGGTATCCAGAGTGTCTTTAAACCAGGCAATCCACCTACCTACCTTCTTTCCCAACCCACAAAACAGAGGGGAAAGAATACTGCATACCTTGGATGTACATAGACAGCTACGCTACTACTTGGACAGAACAAAAAATAGCAGAAAGACTGACCAACTTTTTGTAGCCTATGCAACAGGAAGGGAAGGAAAAGCTATTTCCAAACAGACAATCTCCATATGGATAGGAAATTGCATAAGATACTGTTACTCCTTCCATGGAAAACCAATTCCACAGAACATAAGACCTCATTCTACAAGGGCAACAGCCACTACCACAGCCTTCTTACGAGGAGTGGCAACCAAAGACATTATTGAGGCGGCTACTTGGACCTCCGTGCATACATTTGCCAAGCATTATAATTTGCCTCTGTATTCCAGATCCCGAGCAGGGTTTGCCACTGCTGTACTGCAAGGGATCCTAAACACACCATAATCTACTTTTATCCTCCTCCCTAGTTGGCTATGGTATTCTACCCACTTGTTATGACTGCAGATGCATCCATGAAGGACATAGTACAGTTTTGTACCTACCATAAATGTAGATGTCCGAACTGGATAGCATCTGCAGTCAGGATTACCCTCCCTCCTTCCCTCTGTGGTACTCCTAGGGTGTTTACCCTCCTAATAGCTAGCTGTTGGGGAGTCTTTATGGTGTATTTGTTTGTATATATGTACATATATGCTTATTGTTGTGTTTACCTCTTTCTATTTGGAAACATTGGCATCTATCCAAATTTTAGCCTGCAAGAGGGCTACTGGCATCTGGGGCAAGAAACACTGAGGAAAATGGCGTCGGCTGATGCTTTTATACCCGAAGACCAACAGAGATGACGTCGGGTGGAGTGCGACATCAGCCGAAGCCGGACCCGGACTTTGGAATCCGGCCGACTGCAGGGCTGCCTGACGACAGGACAACCCACTTGTTATGACTGCAGATGCTATCCAGTTCGGACATCTACATTTATGGTAGGTACAAAACTGTACTTTTTGTGTTGTGAATAATGTTATCTGTTGAGTTATGATGAGTTTTTATAACAGCTATCTCTTTTAAATGTCTGGAATGAGCGTATGAGAGTGAGATACTTTGTATCACTTGAATGAGGTGGAGTATGACTGGTTAATTGAATTGGTATTTTGAACTTTTAATTGGGTATGTGTTCTATAAATGATGTTTTTTACTTTGGGTTTTTAATGGTCGATGAAGTGACTTCAAAGTGCTAAACTCCTAAAATCGTTTTTTAGACTCGGCTGTGTGTCGGAATTCATCTGTTAGTTTACTGAAACCAGTTGATTTTCTTTTTTACTGAATTACTGACACATGGAGGAACAGCTGGATATTTCTATGCATGTGCACTAAGCACCATAACAGAAGTCCCCCTTCATGGCGGCGTTTGCATCTAAAAATGATGCATGAAATATATTGGACTCCAGAAATGTTATGTTCTAGAGGATTAAACAGTTGTCAAGTGCACTGCATGTACTGCTAAAAATTAATGTAATTTGCCCCAGAAACTGTGGGAAAAGTTTAAAAAACACCCTGAGGTTGTAACAGTAAATAAATAAAAAGTTAATCCGGTGGAATGCCTTCCTGTAAAGAAGCATAGCATGGAAGTAACTGAGATGTACTGAAACCAAGTCTTTTAAATCTACCCTGACCCCTTAGAAAGAAATTTTCTAGTGGTTTCACCAAGTCTGTCCTTACGACTTGCATTATTACATCAAGAAGTTTGGCTCTTACCAGTAATACCAGCGCACACTGAGACTAAATAAGGTCTGTTAAAATTTGATGGTTTGTCCTTCATTGTCTGTTAAACGCAGATGTTGTCTAGGTAAAAACAAAACGTCTTAGTTCAGAAATTGCTACACTTAATCTGCCATCTTGTTCTCTGTGGATACCGCAGCAGGAAAATTATCTCTACATTTTAAATTCTCTGTTGCTGCTCAATATGGGACAGTAGATAAATTTTATACCTCATAGTTCCAGACATCTGACTGTACTGTGAAGTAATAAGCTGTGTATATCTAGATGTAAACAGTATATTTACTTTAGTTTTTTATTTGGTTTTAGATGGTTGTATTTGCATTTTTGTTATACAGGTAACTGATCTGCTTCTTACATATATTTGGATTGTAGAAATATTTGGCCTCTCTAAAGTATATTGTTTCTGGGGAAAAATGTAGCATAGCTACACCATAGGCTTTGTGAAAAAGCTTAAGGCCTGTTGATCACCGAGGAGCTTTATATCACAGATCCCATGTTGGATCCTGTGAGTGCCCATATAGTGATTCATTTCCTTCTTGAGTATGGCTTGATGGGCTGAGTTCAATTGAGTAGGACAGTTTATTCTATTGTTGTAGAAGTTTTTGCGATGAGAGCTGCCACATTTTTTGATATGTTTGATATAAATTTTGAGGCCAAATTATCTCTTGTGATGTCCTTCCATATCACTTTTGAAGTATTCTTCACCTAAGGAGTCTCCTACCAAGGATAGACCAATGTCTGACCAGTATACCAAATTCTCCAGCACTTGTGTGTTGTATGTCACATGAATGCTTCCAGGCACAATGTAGGGCATAAAGGTGATGCATAGGCGCAAATACTCAAAACTTCTTTGCTGCCAGTCTGAACGTCATTGTCACATGTTGGTCTGAATGCCGTTCACTGTGCTGGTTACCAAGCCTTGTTTTCAGATAAGTCCCCCATTGGTATTTCTTTCGTTCTTTCCTCTATTCTTGTGTTCATGTCATCCAGAAAAGGAAAATATTTTTTTTTTACATGCTTCCCACGATCATGCGCAATGTTCTGTCTGCCAGGCATTTGTGAATAATACCCTACAATAGTCATCTCTCCTCCTTGTCCATAAACGTGGAGAACCAGCTTCTTAAGTTGTTGGCTCAGAGTGCTATGGGTAAATCCTCCTGGACAGGCAATCTCCAAAGAAGAAAGCCAAAAAAGTTAGGTCTGACCTGGCTCCTGTCTAACCTTCCCTGGCTATCTCTCTCAAGGCTGGTGAAAGCCTGGAGGACCATCCAGTGGTTGCTTCAGATTTCTCTGGCATAACATTGTCGGACGCCAGCATGGATGCGGCATCTCACACATCGTTGAGGGCTTCTTAGATGTTTGTGCCCGATGATGGGGAAACTCAGATGATTATATCCGAAGAACCGAGGGGGATTCCTCAGGTCTTAGTAAAGGAGGAGATTTCTACTACCATTATATAGAGTGACGTCATGTGTTTGACCATCCAAGGGTGTTTTGAGCAGATGTCCCACAGAAAAAGAAACAGAAAATGAAGCATATTTCTCTTGTTAAGGATCCCCAATGTGAATGGCAGGATTTCATCAGGGTTTATTTAATGCTTTGATGGCCCTGAAGCCACCTCAAAGGGTCTCTGTTTCTGCTCCTCCCTGTTTTTTACACTCTACTCGAGACCTAGGGATTTGGATTCCTTAGATGAGGATCTAGACTCAGGAAGAATCCTTGGCTTATTCTTCCCAAATCTCTCTTCCCTTGGACTACAGTTCACAGAAGTAGTAGTCCGTAAGTCCAGACTCCTTTCAGAAGAGCTGTCCTTTGGGGAGATACCATTGACGTATGATGGATTATTTTAAGTGGGATTATTCTCAAGTCTCTGATATTCAAAAAAAGATATGAGGTGCTACAGATGGAGTCTTCCAAACCATAGTCTGTTCTTTCTGACCTTCTGGATACCTTCTTGGCAGCTTCTGTAACCCCAGACTCTCAGCCTCCTGCAAATAAGAAGACAGCTAGGTTCTGTAAAGAGCCTGAGGAATTAAAGTTTCTTTATAAATGCCTTTCTGCTGATCCTTCTGTAGTGTCAGCCTCCTGACAAGCCACCCCAGTTGTTACCCTCCAACAGCCTATTTTTGTGGGATAAGGATAGTAGGGCAATGGAAAGACTAGGCAAGAAAGTTTACAGTGCCACCACTTTGTCCTTTAGGGCCATCAACTGCCAGACTTGTATGACTCTGTTTTGGCCGTCCTTTCTTGGGGTTCTACAGTGGTTTCTGACCTTCCTAACTGTGAAGGGAAGACTTAATCCCTTTCCCTGCTGGGCTCTCCTTCTCAAGTTGTCTGCTGTTCAATCCAATGCAGCTATGATGCAGCTGATGCCTCTTCCAGGGCTGCTGCCTTTGGTTTAGTTATGAGGCATTATTCTTGGCTTCGTCCTCTAGCTTTGCCTAATGACAGTAAAGCCAAACTTTTGGGTACTTCTTTGGATAGTAAAAGCCTTTTTGGATGTTCTGCTGCTGACCTTTTCAAGTCTGTCCAGGAAAAGGGCAAAGCTTTGCAGGAGCTGAAACATATTTTTGTTTCTCCTGTTCCTAAATTTCAGAGGAATTATCCCTCCAAATCTGCCTTTGTAGGCAGTCTCTCCCTTCTCCCAAGGCTGAGAAGGGTTCTAGGCATGTGCCTCCTGCTAAATCTACTCAGATTCCTGCCACCTGGAACCTTCTTTCAGGGACAAGCCTGGTTTTGTTTGATGGCTCGCTTCCTCTTTTCTCAACCAGGTTCCCTTGTCCCTCTCTTTCTCTCTGTCTCCCAAATTGGCTTCAAATCACTTAGATTCTTGGGTTCTGTCCATTATCAGTCAGGGATATTTCATGATTTGGAAGTCCTTCCTCCCTTTTCAGGCATCCCTTAACCTTCTCGGGAACAGGTCTCTCATTTTCCAAAGGTTCTTCCCCCTCTTTTGGCTCAGGCCATTCAAGCCATACCTCCTGTGATGCTGCCAGCCCAGCTAGCTAGAATTTTGTAAATAATCATATGTCATTTGTAAATATTAACATAATTCATATGCTTGTTTTACACATGTAAGAGAACTAACTGTGTGTTATGGACTGAGCTTCAATAATGTAATCAGTGTACCCTCCTGGAAAAGAACAGAAATGTATATAAACTATATACCTGTGCAGATATATTTTTTAATAGTAGAAGCTGGAACATACAGAGTTAACTTGCAAAACTTCAAGAAAATAAGTTGGAATCAAAATGTTTTACAATTGTGTTCCCTCAGTTTCAATGCAGCAAGCAGACACAATGTCTAGAGCAAGAAGCTTTTCTGTAGTTTTGAAAGTAATTTTATGTACTAGGTTTAAAATGTAAAGTGTTTTATTGCATCCTAGCAGCTGCACATCTGAGAGAAATGTACTTCTCACATAGAGATGATAAAATTATGTTGGTGTCTATTAGCCTGGGAACTGAAGGCTGGTGACAGTGATGTCATCCAAGTTGACACAGCAGTAATATTTGATAGTAATTTAAGAACTCTGTCAGAGAAAGACTGTGCATTTTGTATCTTGATTTGGATCTAGAAACATCCATTCATCATCATCTGCATTTGCCTTAATAGTAAGTAACTAGGGAATAGTAATTTCTTTAGAGATAGATAGGAATATGGTAAAGATTAGTTTAGATGTTTTCTGTATTCATTTGAGACTGCATTGTTGTTTTAAAATATTTCCTATGATTCTGAACTCTGGAGTTACTGTGTTGTTTGAGTATTGTTTTGTACTTTTACTATTTATTATTAAATATATTTAAACCTATTTTTGTGACTGATATTTGTGAGACATATTTAAGCTCTTAGAATACTTGCATGTGTATTTGGTGACACTGTACAGGCCACTCCTAAATAGCCTTAGTCTTGGTCACACCATTTGTATAATAGTAAATTACACAATAGGATTGGTCACCCTTTGTAAGGGCCTTTAAGTAGCTGATAAGTAGGGGTTGGTGGTAGTGATAACCACCTTATAGTCTGGGCGGAAGGGTCATAGCTAGTAAACCTGTACCAGCCTACCCCAGGTGTTTGTGCGTTTGTGTATAAATCAGATCTCAAAGTGTGTGTGTCAGCTACTTGGGCAGGGGCACGAAGCCCTGGTTAGACAGAGAGGGTGCTGGAGGTCTTGGCTTGACCCCTCGGCTGAGATCTTAACCTTATAGCTCTGCCAGTGGAGAGCCTTATTGGGGATTTGGAGAAAGAGGGAAAAAACAGCCCCAGACTGTGTGTGATCTCTGTGCGCTCTTAAGGGAAATTGTACAAATGTATTTATTTATTTTACATTTGTTGACCGGGATAGGCTGACTGGATACATGTCCATTTTCAGCGGAGGTGCGGGGTGAAAAGCTCCAGACTTACAAACAGATAAAGACAAACAAGTTCCAGTATTTGTCTAAGCATATCGTATCAAAATACAAGTTACAGTCTCACATTTCAAGACGATGAAGAATACAGTTCAAAAGCAAAAATATATACATGTTACAGATGTTCTTCATGTTTCACTATTGCAGTCATCACATTTGGGTTATCTGCTTGCAGTAGCCCTCAGTCGGCCTGATTATCAAAGTCTTGGGTCCTGCATCGGTTGCTGTCTCAACTTCCATGATGTCAGGTAGTCAGGGGTATAAAGCATCCAGCCGACACCATTACATCAGTCTTTCTTGCTGTGCGGTGCCTGAAGCAGAAGCAGTTTGCAAGTGCCGGTCGTCTGACTCCTGAAATTTTCATTTTTGAGTTTCAGAACCAAAGTCTTCAACTAAGCTAAGTACCCCATTAGGGAAACCTTTTCTTGCTCTAAACCGATGTTAGTGAAAGTCAATAATTGTTTTTCTTGTGGAAAGCAAATACCTCAAAGATTTTCATTTGTACTGTATTCCTTGACTAGGCCCTGACCACGACGTACCTCGCTGTTGGTTTTATGCCTTCTTTAAACAACGAACTATTCATCGTCGGTATGTTTACGCTTCTAAATATTTTGGTACTCTGTTCAATTACCCAGATATGGCTTCGGTAAGCCACCCAACTACCGACATTCCAAAAAAAATGCAAAGATAAAGAAAGAGACAGACCGCATAGGTCCAAAGCTGCCGATGACGCTTCTTCTAAGCTAGTCGCCAGTTCGTCGGTACTCAGTAAGGTGCTTTCGCAGCCCCTGATACTCACTACTTCAGATTCGCAGGCCTCTACTGAGACCCATTCGGAGTCCGGTATGCCACGAGATGCTTCAACTGTGGAACCTGCGGATGTCTTTCTACCCTGGATGGGTCCGGAGCCGCTGTGCAGGCACCGGCTTCTGAGGGGTGTATTCAGGCCTACTGACTTGCATATTAAACCAACACCATCTTCTTCTTCAAGGCCTAAAACTCGATCCATGCCTAGAAAACCGATGCCAAGACCTCATGGTCAGGCCTCTATGCCTAAAAAACAAATGATAAGAATGGCTGAAGACCTTATTACTTTAATCAGGGGAAGTCAACCTTCCCCCTCTAAGAGACCTAGGACTGAGTTTGCTTATGATTCTTCTGATCAGGATTCTGAAATTTTAGTTTCTTCTGATGACCAGGATTTACCCTTATCTACCTATGAGGATTCTGATGCAGAGGACTCTATTCCCTCTGCTTCCCCTCCAGAGGATTTCTCTTTTGGTGAAACCTTGCATATTCTTAGGAAGCATTTTCGCTGGGAAAGCCAGGATTACTCTGATTCTAAAAAGAGGCTTAGGGATTTCTTACTCCTGTCCCCACACAGGCCTTTAGCTATCCCCCCTGTACTGGACATTGTGGCTGATGCCTTTTTGGAATCTAGCTTGTCCCCTGACTCCTACCTCCTGCTCCCAGAAAACCCGATAGATATTATAGGGTACCTGACTCTCACAAGTTCCTTTTCAAAAATCCTACTGCAGATCCTGAGACCATTTCACAGGGACCCAAGGGCATTAAGGCTACTACTGCCAAAAATCCCACCCCCTCTGATAGAGATTGCAGGGCGCTGGATAGATGGAGTAAGAAGGTATACACTTCTGCAACCTTGGCCATTAGGGCTTTAAACTGCCAGTTTCATATGTTAAAGTATCATCAGCATATTATCGGCTTGCTTAAACAGCAAATGTTGATTCCTGACCGTGCTGAAAATAAAGATTTACAGGATTTAATGCATTCTGCAGAACAAGTTGGAAAATATACTTTGCAGTGTGGTTTTGATTCACTAGAGGCATCTTGCAGGGCTACTTTCACTGGGGCTGTACTTAGAAGGCATGATTGGCTTAAGGAGCAATCTTTGCCAGATCATGTTAAAGCTAAATTGCTGGATGCTCCCTTAAACCAGGACCACCTGTTTGGCAATAAAGCAGCAGTAGTAGTACTCAAAAAGATGGAGGAAAAATCTAAATCTATGCAAACTGTTAAAGATTTCCTGCAAGGACAGCCTCCCAGATTTAGTAGGCATTGGCCCTCTAAGAATTGGTCCTTTCCCGCCTCTTCTGGGCCTTCTCAGTCCAAACCCAGAACCAGCAGAACATCCAGGCTTCACTCCCAAGGTACTCACAAGACTAAGTAGTGGGGGGCTCCCACTTCCAAAGCAGGGAGTAGTAAGACTCCCCCCTATGGTAAACTGTCTCAATGACTTAACTTTAAAACTTCCAAGCCCTGCACAGCTGACTGCTCCTTTAAGGGGAAAGATTGCCCTACAGGCAAAAAATTCGGAACTCATTACCCAGGACAACTTGGTTTTAAATATAGTTTCCCAAGGATACAGATTCCACTTCCACACCTTACCAACCCCAAATGGTTGGCCACATCTACCCCAAAATCAGTGGGCAGAGCTATCCAAACTGTCTCAGAAGAGGAAAGGGGACAAGGTTTCTGCTCAAGACTTTTTCTGGTGCCCAGAAAAGACAACTCCTGGCATCCTATCCTGGACCTCTCTCTCCTAAACACATTTTTGTTGATCCCAAAATTCAAGATGCTAACTCTTCACCAGTTGCTTCCTATGCTAGGCAAGAATGCCTGGTTGGCAACACTGGAATTAAAGGAAGCCTACCTGCACATCCCAGTCAGGGAATCTTGCAGAAGATACCTGTACTTCAAAGCAGGCTACATACACTATCAGTTCTCTGCACTGCCCTTTGGCTTATCTACTGCGCCCAAGGTATTCACAAAATGCCTAACTCCAGTCATTGCATTTTTCAGGCAAAGAAATATTCAAATATACCCATACCTGGACGATTGTCTAATTCAGGCAGAAAGCCAGGACATACTATTGAATCATCTGGCATTTTGTGCAAAAATTGCTAACTTCTTTGGAGTACACCATAACTGAAAAGAAATCACATCTTGTACCCTGCCAACAAATTGTATTCCTGGGAGCAATCTTGAACACAACTTCCCAGATGGCTTTCCTTACACCAGAGAAACAAGTTCAGTTGACAACCTATTTCAAACTACTGGCCACAAAACAAAGACCCAGCTATCTGGAAGCAGGAGCGGCCTTAGGTCAACTGGTGCCCTAGGCAAAAGGCCTCCACGGCGCCCCCACACCACCCGGTAACCCCATCCTGGTCTACCTACACCAAATAAACAGAGAAAAAGCGCCCCTGTTAGAGCGGCACCCTAGGCGGCCGCCTAGCTGGCCTATGACTAAGGCCGGCTATGTCTGGAAGGAAAATACTGCAAGCCTTGGGGTTCATGGCCTCCTGCATTCTCCTAATTCCGTATGCAAGACTGCATATGAAGAAACTACAATGGTATCTAAAAAACCTATAGTGTCAACATTCTCAGGATCTAGAAGCAATTATCCCTATCATAACTTGCCTACAGATAGTTTCTTTGGTGGGCAGAGGCCTGCCACCAAAACAAGGGACTGCCATTCACTCTACCCCCTGCCGCCCAAACCCTAACAACAGACGTATCAGAGTTCGCATGGGGGGCTCACTTGGCAGGGAAGTGCATTCAGGTCAAATGGAACCCAAGTCAAATGCACCTGCATATCAATCAAAAAGAAATGTTAACTGTACAGGATGCGCTGACAACCTTCAAGGACCACATTCTTCCAGGCCAACTAATGGTAAAGATGGACAACACCACTGATATGTGGTACATAAACAAGCAGGGGGGAACCCACTCATACCCTCTCTACAGACTAGCCATGGCTCTGTGGAACACAACCTTGAGCTATCAAGTGCACCTACAAGCTCAATTCCTGCTAGGAAAGCTAAATACACTGGTAGACCTAAGCAGAAATCTCATGGACCCACATGAGTGGAAACTGGAACCAGAGATATTCAACATGTTGAGAAACAAATGGGGGAGCCCAGAGATTGACCTGTTTGCCTCCCCCCAGAACTACCAGTTGGACAAATTCTGCACAAGGACACCCGATGGACAAGCTTGGAAAGTTGATGCCCTGTCCTTCACTTGGAAAAAAACTTTCAGTTTATGCCTTCCCACCTCTGCCTCTCCTCTCCAAGGTACTACCAAAGATCAAACAGGACAAACCAAGGACGATACTGATTGCACCAGACTGGCCACACCAACACTGTTACCCCCTTTTGCGCAGTGTGTCACTGCTGGCACCATGGCATCTGCCTCAGACCCCTGCCCTGCTTTCCCAGCAGGAGAGCCAGATTCTGCACCTTCATCTTCAAACCCTGAACCTGGCAGCCTGGCTAATTACCTGATCTCTCCGTTACCATCCCTCAGTAAGCAAGTGTTGGATGTCATTCTGGAGGCAAGGAAGCCTAGTACTAGAAAATGTTATGCTGAAAAATGGAAAAGATTCTGTTCCTGGTACCAAACTCGGGGGATGGGCACAGCAACACCCAATTTGCCTCAGATTATTCAATACTTAACTGAGATGCTTCCCAAGGGCCTTTCCTTTTCCTCCATCAAAATTCATGCCTCAGCCATTTCAGCTCATTACAACACAGAACCACCCCTCTTCTCTCATCCACTGCTGAAGCAGTTCCTCAGAGGGGCTAGAAAACTTAAAACCACCCAGGACAGCCCCTGCTCCAGCCTGGGACCTTAACTTTGTATTGGAAAACTCACTCTACCTCCTTTTGAGCCAGCTGCAAATGCAGAGTTGAAATTCCTTTCTTGGAAAACAACCTTCCTTTTAGCCATCACTTCAGCAAGAAGGGTGTCTGAATTACAGGCCCTTATGGCAGTGGAACCTTTCATCATCTTTCATGCGGATAGGTTGTCCCTCAGGACCAATCCCTCCTTAATGCCTAAGGTGGTATCCAGTGTGGCTCTTAATCAGTCCATTCATTTGCCAACCTTCTTTTCTAATCCACAGAGCAAGGGGGAACAAATACTGCACTCCTTAGATGTGCACAGACAACTTAGATTTTACTTGGACAGGACTAAACCTCTCAGGAAATCTGAACAGCTGCTGTTGCATTTACTGCAGGGGCAGAGGGGAAGGCAATTTCAAAGCAAACCATTTCTAAATGGATAGGCCATTGCATTCATTTCTGGTATAAACACCATGGAAAAAATACCCCACAAGGGGATAAGACCACATTCAACCAGGGCTGCATCTACCTCTACAGCCTTTCTCAGAGGTATCCCTAAAAGGGACATCCTAGAAGCTGATACCTGGAGTTCTGTACATATCTTCACCAAGCATTACCATTTGCCAATTTTCTCTAAATCCAGAGCTGGCTTTGCCACTGCAGTCTTGGAGGGCCTTAGCTGGTCTTAATGCTATCTAAATGCCTACTCCCATCCCTAGCTTTGGGAATCTACCCAAATATGATGACTGCAACAGTGAAACACGAAGAACGTAGTACATTTGTGTTCACTTACCATAAATGTAGATGTTAGAGTGTATTCGCTGTTGCAGTCCTGGTTACCCTCCCTCCAGCCCCCTGACTTCTTTTGGCTATACCTCTATTCTTGTTTACTATGCTTAAAGCTTTTTGGTGTATTTGGATGAAGAATGGAAAGGCTGTTGGCCCAGATGGCATACCAGTGGAAGCATGGAGGTGCTTAGGAGAAATGGCAGTGGATTTTTTAACCAGATTGTTTAATGAAATTTTGGAAAGTCAGAGGATGCCTGAGGAGTGAAGAAAAAGTGTTTTGGTACCTATCTTTAAGAATAAGGGTGATGTGCAGAGCTGCAGTAACTACAGAGGGAGAAAATTGATCAGTCACAGCTTGAAGTTATGGGAAAGAGTAGTGGAATCTAGGTTAAGAAGGGAGGTAATGATTAGTGATCAGCAGTATGGTTTCATGCCAAGAAAGAGCACTACAGATGCAATATTTGCTCTGAGAGTGTTGGAGATATACAGAGAAGGTCAGAAGGAGTTGCATTGTGTCTTTGTAGACTTAGAGAAAGTATATTACAGGGTGCCTAGAGAGGAGTTCTGGTATTGTATGAGGAAGTCGGGAGTGTCAGAAGTATGTAAGAGTGGTACAGGATATGTACAAGGGTAGTGTGACATTGGTGAGGACTGCGGTGGGAGTGACAGATATGTTTAAGGTGGAGGTGGGATTACATCAAGGATCAGCTCTGAGCCCTTTCTTATTTGCAGTGATGATGGACAGGTTGACAGGTGAGATTAGACAGGAGGCCCTGTGGACTATGATGTTTGCAGATGACATTGTGATATGTAGTGAGAGTAGGGACCAGGTTGAGGAGACCCTGGAGAGGTGGATATATGCTTTAGAGAGGAGAGGAATGAAGGTCAGCAGGGCTAAAACAGAATGTGTGTGTAAATGAGAGGGAGAGTAGAGGAATGGTGAGGATGCAGGGAGTAGAGTTGGTAAAGGTGGATGAGTTTAAGTACTTGGGATCAACAGTTCAGAGTAATGGTAAGTGTGGAAGAGAGGTGAAGAAGAGAGTACAGGCAGGGTGGAATGGGTGGAGAAGAGTGCCAGGAATGATTTGTGACAGACTGGTACCGGTAAGAGTGAAAGGGAAGGTCTACAAGAGGGTAGTGAGACCAGCTATGTTATATGGGTTGGAGACGGTTGCATTGACGAAAAGGCAGGAGTCAGAGCTGGATGTGGCAGAGTTAAAGATGTTAAGATTTGCACTGGGTGTGACTAGGATGGACAGGATTAGGAATCAGTATATTAGAGGGTCAGCTCAGGTTGGACAGTTTGGAGACAAAGCAAGAGAGGCGAGATTGTGTTGGTTTGGACATGTGCTGAGGAGGGATGCTGGGTATATTGGGAAAAGGATGCTAAGGATGAAGCTGTCAGGTAAGAGGAAAAGAGGAAGGCCTAAGATAAGGTTTATAGATGTGGTGAGAGAGGACATGCAGGCGGTTGGTGTGAAAGAGCATGATGCAGAGGACAGGAAGAAATGGAAACAGATGATCCGCTGTGGCGAACCCTAACGGGAACAGCAGAAAGAAGATGATGAATGGTGTATTTGCTTTTTTGTTGGTGGTGTAACCTTGTATATATTTCTTCCCATTATGGGGGCACCTGACATCTGGGGCAAGAAAAACTGATGTAATGGCGTTAGCTGCATGCTTTATACCCCTGACTACCTGCCATCATGGAAGTTGAGAGAGCAACTGACGTAGGACCCAAGACTTCGATAATCAGGCCAACTGAGGGCTACTGCAAGCAGATAACCCAAATGTGATGACTGCAACAGTGAATACACTCGAACATCTACATTTATGGTAAGTGTACACAACTGTACTTTTCTTTTGTCAGACCTAAATGTGCAGCTATATACAAACTATCTACACACAATACAGTTTCTTTTTCAAACCTTAGTGAAGAGGTAGGTTGTTGTTGTGTTTTTCGGCTTTTCCTGGTTAGGGGTCGCCACAGCGGTACTCTGGTCCGCTAATGATTGGCAGTAGATTTTTACGTGCCGATTTGCCAGCCCTGGCGCACAACCTTCAACGAAGGTACGCCCATTCATGCATGTCTCCACACAGAAGACTCTTTAGCTGAGAATCGAACATGACAATGTCTTACTGTGAGGCGACAACGCTACCGCAGCACCACCACTGCAGTTTAGTGAAGAGGTAGGTAGTTGTGTTTAATAATTGCAAGGATAGGATGATAGATGAGGTTTTAGTCGGGGTTTGAGCCGTGACATAACCAGTGAGTTTTGAAATACTGGTCAGATTTTTTTTTAAATGGTTAATTGAGGTGGTTTAGAGTAAGGTCAGATGGGAGGGAATTCCAGATTTTACGTATTGTATTTGCAAACAAAGATTCTCCAGATAGGTTGTTAGCTTTAACAGTTTGAATCAAAAGTTGTTTTAGTTTATGGATGTGCCACTTTGCAACCAGCCTATTGTACATTTTTTTTTCCCCCTAGCAGATTTATTTTTCAATTGAATTGCACAGGATATAGGTCACATTAATGGTGGGAAAAGTTTTGAAATGATTTATTGTGGTCTCATTTTTTTATATCACAAAAGCCTGGCATCTTAACAGGGGTGTGTGTACACTTTTTATGTCCACTGTAACTTCTTTTTTAATAGTAGAAGCTGGAACACAGAGTTAACTTGCAAAACTTCAAGAAAATAAGTTGGAAACAAAATGTTTTATGATTGTGTTATCTCTCCGTTTCAATGCAGCAAGCAGACATGATGTCTAGAGCTAGAAGTTTTTCTGTTATCTTGAAAATAATTTTAATTACTAGGTTTAAAATGTAAAATGTTTTATTGCTACCTAGCAGCTGCACATCTGAGAGATGTGTATTTCATACACACAGATGATAAAATTCTGTTGGTATCGGTTAGCCTGGGAACTGAAGGCAGGTGACAGTGATTTCATCCAAGTTGACCCAACAGTAATATTTGATAGTAATTTAAGAACGGTCAGAGAAAGACTGTGCATTTTGTATCTTGTCTTGGACCTAGAAACATCCATTCATCATCATCTGCATTTGCCTTGCTAATAGTAAGTAACTAGGAAAAAGTAATTTGTTTAGAGATGGATAGGAATATAGTAAAAAATTGATGTTTTCTGTATTCATTTGAGATTGTCCTGCAATGTTTTTTTTTTTAATATTTGCTATGATTCTGAACTCTGCAGTTACTCAGTTTGAGCTTTGTTCTTTTATTATATATTATTAAATATATTTAAACCTATCTTTGTGGATGATATTTGTGAGACACATTTAAGCTCTTTGAGTACTTGCATATGTATATGGCGACACTGTACAGACCATTCCTAAATAGCCTTAGTCTTGGTCACAGTTAACCATTTGGATAATAGTAACATTACACAGTAGGATTGTTACCCTTTGTAAGGGTTTTTAAGTAGCTGATAAGTAGGGGTTGGTGGCAGTGATAACTACCTTATAGTCTGGGCAGAAGGGAGTACAGCTGGTAAACCTGTACAAGCCTTCCCCAGGTGTGTGTGTCAGGTACTTGTGCAGGGACATGTAGCACTGGTTGGACATTGAGGGTGCTGGAGGTCTTACCCCACAGCTGAGATCTTAACCTTATAGCTGTGCCAGTGGGGAGTCTTATTGGGGATCTGGAGAAAGAGGGAGAAACCAGCCCTAGACTGACTGTGATCTCTGTGTGCTTTTAAGGGAAATTGTACTTTACTGTGTGTGTACTTGTTATCCTCCCAATGTGTACGCCCCTCACTGTTGCTAGGGGTGAGGATTGAGGGTCCTTGATTACTGGACCAGTGCCAGGGGCATCGCACCTCCTACCCAGGTGGAGAAAGAATTTTATTCCGGGATGTTTTTGTGAGGGGGGACAAATGAACACCAATTCTGGATCTTTCCCATTCTAAACACTTTTCTCTAGATTCTTTCCTTTTGGATGTCACCTCTACAGACATTATTTCTTCCTCTTCTTCCCTAGGCCTTTCTGGTGTCTCTGGATTTCAAGGATGCATTCCTTCAAATTCCCATCCATTATCTGTTAAGGAAATGTTTACATTTTTCTGTCTCTTCCTTGCATTTTCAGTTCACCACTTTACCCTTTAACTCTTTACTTCCATAAGGATATTCACCAAATGCCTCGCTCCTGTCATTGCTTTTTGCAGTATTCAAGGTATTCAGATGTTTCCCTATGTAGACAATTTGCTTATTCAAGCTCTTTCACCCAGCGAACTGCTTCAGGATCTTAAGTTTACTACTTCCCTGTTAAACAGTCTGGGGACCACTACAAATTTCCAGAAATTAGTTATGATGCCTTGCTAGGGTCATATTTTCTTGGCTGCAGACTTCATACAATTCCTATGCTGGCATCTCTCCCTGCCTGCAAGGCTCTCTTTCTCTAATTGCCTTTTTTTAATCCCTTCATCCTCTGGTGTCTGTCATGGCTAGGGAATTTCTCAAGTTCTCTAGTGTATGGCTTTCACTATTCCCATGCTCCCTTTTGCCAGGCTACATATAAAAAACTTCAGTAGTACCTAAAATCATCGTGGCTGCCATCCACTGGACTTTCCAGTACCTTTCCTTCCCTGTCTCAAGCTTGAGCTTCAGTAGTGTATTCATCTCATTCTGCCAACCTGGGGATTTCTTTTCAAACTCCATTTCCTAGTCAGGACCTCTTTACAGACACTTTAGGCAAGGAGTGGGTTAGCACCTGTGGCTCCCTAAAGGTTCAAGGTCTCTGGCTTCCTCATCAGAACTCCGATCACATCAGCATAAAGGAGATGAGGGCTCTGCAAACCTTTCATTCCCTCTTTCTTCCCAGGCCCCTCAAAGTTTTCAGACAATACCACAGTGATGTAGTATGTCAATAAATAGGTGGGGCACAAGGTCCTATTTTCCCTAGCTCTTTAGCTCTGGGATCTAGCTATCCAGTATCAAGTGACTGTTCAGGCAGTTTACATTCTCTCTGAGCACGGCCTAGTGGCAGACTCCTTGAGAAGGTCCAGCACACAAGCTCACGAATGGATGCTTCACAGAGATGTGCGTCTGAGCATTGTCCCTTGATGGGGTATTCCTCAAGTAGAGCTTTTTGCCTCCCATCTGAACTGGCAACTTCCTGTATTCTGTTCCAGAGTCCCATGTCCTCTGGTTCAGAAAGTGGACTCCGTCTTTTCCTTGGAAGGGGATGTTTCTGTACGCATTTTCCTGTATTTTCTCCATTCCCATGAATCCTGATCAAGATAATGCAGGACTCTTCCCAAAATCTTGCTAGTGACTCCCTTTTGGCCCAGACAGCATTGGTTCACCCTCCTTTCTCACTTGGCCAGGGACAGTCACCACAGGTTATCTCGCCAGGTGGATCTTCTCACACAAGACAAGGGATCTCTTATCCAACCTAACTTGTCGACCCTTCAAATGGTGCTGTGGGTGATAGGGTTTTGATCCCTTTCAGGCACCTCCTTTCTGATGACTTGCTTTGGGTTCTGCAGGAGGCCAGGTAACCCACTGCTAGTAAATCATATATGACTAAATGGAAAAGATTTTCTGTCTGGTGCCTCTATCGCCATCAGGTTCCTTGATCTGTGACGGTTCCTTTGGTTCTCTCTCATTTATGTGATCTGCTTATTCTTCAGTGAAAGCTCACCTGTCAGTAGTTTCTGCTTGTCTGTCCCTGACTCTGTTTGAGGTCAAGCAATTCCTTGAGTGTCCTTCATATCAGGCCTCCCAGGAAGCCTATTCCACCTTCTTGGGATCTCAGTTTTGTACTTGAAAAGTTGGCCCAGGCACCTTTTGAGCCTGTTTCCTCAGCTTCCTTGCAACATTGTACTTGGGAGACTCTCTTACTTTTGGCTGTTACTTTCAGCAAAGCGGGTTTCTGAACTTCAGGCTCTCATGGCCATTCCTCCTTTTTTGTTTTTCATAGAGACAGGCTGTCTCTTTGTATTAATTTTTCTTTTATGCCTAGGGTGGTCAATGAGTTGTCCCTTAATCAGTCTCTCATGTTCCTTCCTTTTTTCCTTCTCTGCCAGTGAGGTTTTTCACACCGGCTCGGATATTATTTGGATAGTACTAAAGTTTTTCACAAATCTGAGCAGCTGTTTGATCTGATGTCAGTCTCCATTTATTCCTTGAACTGTGGGTTCAGTTCCAAAATCGGAACCAACTCTGCCAAACTACAGCCTGCGAGGACCAAAAACATTTTCCTACTCTTAATGCTCCTCTCCCTTTTACCTCAGATCTCCTTTGCTGCTTCTGGTGACAGGTGTGTCGCCAAATCTCTCGAGCTAAGTACAATTGTATTCTAAATTTACTTAGTTGTTTCTTCATTTGTAGCCTTTCTATTACTTAGTCTCCTTTTATTAGTCTAGTCTCCCTACTGTACTGTCTTCTTCATTAAGCTCCTTTCTGTCCTTTTTTCTGTTCAGTGAATTCTTCACTACCATAGTTAGTACACTTAATTTCCATTTCAATTTCTATTTCAAAAAAAAAAAAAAGAAAAAGTTGTCTTGTTTATATGTACTGTTTGGTATCAACTCTTTTTTTTTTTTTTTTTTTTTTGTTGTTATATATACATACTTTAGTTCCACTTTGTCTATACCTTTTCCTATATACCTTGGGTATTCAAGGCCTAACATTGCTGGTAGCACTGTTCTGTAATTTTTTTCAGTATTTCCACTTTTTCAGTTTCAGCTCTGACTGAGGGAAGGGCTCCCTTTCCTCTTTTGGGGGGGGGGGGTCATGCTTTCCCAGCAATGGAGATGGCTTTGTCCTTGGGCACCCAATCATCTGCCCCCCTTAGTCGAAGTTGATCCCTGACCCTTCCTCCCATTCTTACTCTCATCCAGCCTGTGCACCGGAACAGCAAGGGCTGAAGCTGTAGGGATATACCTGTCCACTAAATATGGCTGATAAAGAAAAGGGCACCTCTGGCTTTAAAAAATGTCCTAAGTGCATTAGGAAGATACCTAATTCTGATGGTCATTTGTTATGTATATATTGTTTAGGCTCATTACATATTCAAGGGGAATGATTGATGTATCATAGATTTAGTCATAGAGTCTTAGTCGAATGAAAAAATAAATTGATGTTAAAAAGCATACTAAAGAGGCGTTATCTGGTTCCAAATTTAAGACGGACCCTTCTTGCTCTTCGAAAACCAAGAAGCATAAGAAATGTCACTCAGAGCTGACCTCCCCCTCGGTACCAGTGTCTAAGAAAGCTAAACTAGAGGGGTCCGCAAATGACAGTGGAACCAAAAGCCTTTGCTCCAAGACATCTGGTATCTTCGGCACCGGAGAAGACACTTGAGAAAAAAAAGACAAAGTTTCGGAGCCTACAACCTTGGTTCCATCCACTGTACTGGCACTGACAGTTCCAACTATAATTCTTGAGGAACTGTAGTTCATTTTTCTGAGAATGCAATATTCCCCATCTAGAGATCCATATGCAGGACAACTAAATAGTCCATTTTTAGAGAGATCTAAATCTCTATCCACTCAATCACTTCGGTCCACCAAGAGCCTACCAGAAATGGATGTGCCGAGGCTGGTGGATCAGGTTATTGTGGTGAGAGGATTGCCATCTATGTCCTTGGATACGACTACCTCTAGTTTTGGAATTACCTTCTCCACAACTCCAAATCTTCCTCTTCTGACCCCATCTGTGGTTTTGGAGACTCAGACTCTGATCTTTCCGGTACTGACTGCTTCAGCTCTGGCCACATATTCATTTCTGGGGCTGATTTTTACCCTGACCACTTCGGTCCTATCAGAACTGGGAGGGCTACTGGGGTGCATGTTCTGCTGTCTGTTGTGTGGGGGGGGGGGGGCAGGTTTTGAATCTAGTGTTTTTTTTTGAGCCATCCCTGCACCTCAGGGCCTAGGCACGTATGAGCTCCACTCCGGCTATGGCATCAGGGGTTGTCTCCCTGGAGCAGGGAGTGACCTCTGTTCCGAGGCAGTCGTTCTGTGTTCCGGGCTCCCTTCCCTCTTCGGGGGGTCCTGCTTTCCGGCAGTGGAGATGGCTTTGTCCTTGGTGGGCACCCAGTCATCTGCCCCCCAGTTGAAGTTGATCCTTCATCCTTCCTCTCATTCCGAGTCTCATCCAGCTTGTGCATCACCTGTCCAGGTCTTGTCCTCTTCTGACATTTCATCAAATTATCTCACTGAAGAAGTTCCTCACAAGAGAAAATGCAAGAGAAGTACTTGGATTCCCAAGAAGAATCTGTCATTGAGGATACTTAAAGGACCACTATGGGCAAATGATGAAGAAAACATATTTTTTATCTTGCCATGATTTACTACACCTCCCAAAGCTGCCTTCAGCAAAATAAGTACTCATTCCTTATTTTTATTTTGTTTTTACTCTTGTCTGCCCTCATGGGGGCAGACATGGTGATTCCTTTGGAAAGCTAAATCTGTCCTATAATGCAGACTGTGAGGACAAATAGCCCTACCATTTGTTGTCAGACTAGACTTCCATTCACTTACAATGGAACTCCTGAAAAAAACTGTCAAGTTTGAGCGTCTGCAGCTCATGGGTCATTGACTGGTATGCGCTGAGTTTTACAAATGTTGTTCCTACTGATGTACTACACATTCACTGAAAGAAACTTGCAAAAGTGTCAACAAATTACTGAGATAAAAGACTTTTCACAAGGAGCAGTTTTGCAAGTTTCAGTTCCTGGCCAGGTTACGCCTCCCATCTCCCCTCCTTCAGTGGGCTATAGTCTCACATTTCCAGCTTTGCTAGATTCAGCTATTTAGTCAGCTTTGCATGACAATAGAAATAAAAAAAAATAGCCTGGTGTGCCACTAAAACTGTTCCCTTGTATGTCTCTTCACTTCTGAATAACAATTCCCAAGAATTAAAAAAAAGCACACTCATCAGTCCAGAGATTAGGCTAGTCTATCCATTTTTTAAAATGTGCACAGTAAAATATTCAACTTGTAATGCATTTTGGTTGCTGACATGGTTATCTTTACATAGTTATTCTCTTATAGTATAACCTGAACTTATGGCATTTAATGATAAATTTTACAACAATTCTCAGTTTCTTAACAATGACCTCCCAAGCCTCTGATGTGACCTAGTACTTTCTTACTATTGCTTTATGTAGTTTGTCTTAGTTGTATATTTGTAGTGTGTTTCTCATCCTCTCAGCAACAGACTCCTGGAGAAGGATATACTTGTATAGAAAGAGTACCAGCAGCTGTAGCAGTGATACCACACTCCCAAACAATGCACTCAAACATAGTACTGACAAACACAAGGGAATGTATATGTCTGAATCAAGCAGTGATGAAATTGCTAGGGACTTCACTGAGCAAAATCTTACTCTTAATTTCTCCATTTTATAATGCATAACATTCGCACCACACTTACAAAGGCACACCTCCACCTTCCACAAACACAGCAACCCACACAACTGCTACGGTTTATCCCTTCAGTTATTGCAAGCCAAGAATAACACTTTTTAATAAGGATACCTACCAGACAAGTCTGCATAGCACACTTGGTCTACCTGCATCATCACAGCTCGCCCCCCAGCAACTGCAACATTGCCAGATAAAACCACTGCTACGGTCTGGTTTCTCCCTACAGTTATTGCAAGCCAAGAATAAAGTACAGTTGTGTACTCTTACCATAAATGTAGATGTTCGAGTATGTTCACTGTTACAGTCATTACTGTAGGGTTCTTCCTGCTGGCAGCAGCCCTAGATCGGCCAGAGTCCCAAAGTCGGGTCCGACATCAGCTGAAGTCGCTCCTGCCCTGACGTCAGTGCGCCAGGGGTATAAAGACCTCAGCCAACGCCACTTTCCCCAGTTTGTCTTGCCCCATATGTCAGGTGCCCAAAAATAAAGGCCAAAAGCTTAATCAAAAAGAATAAGCAAACATAAACCAGAACATTCCCAAATATCACCAGCAAAAATACCTCGGAGAAAAAAGAAATGTCAAGGAGACACAGACAGCACTCAAAGAACAACAAAGGAGGGGACAGGAGGGAGGGTAACCCAGACTGTAACAATGAACATACTCGAACATCTACATTTATGGTAAGAGTACACAACTGTACTATGTTCTTCGTGGTTCGCTGTAGGGTTGAATCCCAAAGCTAAGAAAGGGTGGATGGAGAAGGAACAGAAGGGGCTGCCACAAAACCCTGCAGGACTGCAGAGGCAAAACCTGCCCTAGATTTAGAAGAGAGGGAGGGAGATTGTAGTGCTTAGAAAAAGTATGCACAGAACTCCAAGTTGCAGCTTCTAAGATCTCCTTGGTAGGAACTCCACTGAGAAAAGCTGCCGAAGTGGCAGTAACTCTGGTAGAATGTGTTCTGACATTAACAGGAACAGGCTTACCATGATGAGAGTAAGAGAACTTGATGCAGTGGGCAATCCACTTAGAAATAGTCTGCTTAGTGATTGCTCTCCCCTGTGAGGTAGAAGCATAAGCCACAAACAATTGGTCCGATTTCCTGAAAATCTTGGTCCTGTCCAGGTAAAAACAAAGCTGCCTGTGTATATCTAAAGAATGCAAAATACTTTCCTCTTCACATTGAGGATTAGGATAAAAGGTAGGCAAATGAATAGTCTGATTCAAGGCTACTTTCGAAACCACCTTAGGCATAAAGGTGGGATTAGTCCTCAGGGACACCCTGTCCTGATGAAAAATAATAAAGGGTTCTACAGCCATGAGAGCTTGCAATTCCAAAACTCTTCTGGCAGAGGTAATGGCTAAAAGAAAATTAGTTTTCCATGATACAAACTTTAAATCTGTGGAAGCTGCAGGTTCAAAAGGCGATAAAGTTAACTTTTCCAAAACAAAGTTGAGATCCCAAGTGGGAACTGGTGCTCTTAAAGGAGGCCTTATATTCTTCGCCCCTGTCATATATTGCTTAAGTAACGGATGAGAAAAGATTGGGGGATCCGTATTGTAATGTGCAGAAATAGCAGAAGCATGACTTTTGATAGATGAAAAAGATAGGCCCTTATGTAACATCTCTGTTAGGTATTGTAAAATCAGAGGAATGTTTGGAACAGCAGAATCAAAACCCTGGGCCTGAGTCCAGGAGCAAAATCTTTTCCATTTACCTGCATAAGATTTCCTGGTGCTGGGACATCTAGCTTCAAGAATTACATTCAGTACCTGTTTGGTAAGGGTAGAACTGTTTAAAGACCCTGGATCCGCCAGGCTGCTAGATTCAGAGTTTTGACATGGCTGTGCAGGATCTGGCCGTCTCGTTGAGACAGTAGATGTGGAAGTTGTGGCAAAATCCAGGGTGGACCCTGAGCCAGGTTCATCAGGGAGGAATACCAGAATTGCTGAGGCCAGTTGGGAGCCAGTAAAATCATTTGCGGTCTGTCCTGTTTGATTTTCAGAAGTACCCGAGGAAGAAGAGGCAAAGGAGGAAAAGCATATACTGAGAGGTGCTTCCAACTGAATGAAAGAGCATCCACTTTCCATGCTAGCTTGTGGTAGGTCCTCGTGTAGAACGTTTGAAGTTGATGGTTTTGGGGAGATGCAAAAAGATGTCCGGGCACCCCCACGCCTCCATTATCATCCTGAATATCCGAACATCCAACATCCATTTGTGTGGATCCAAATGAGTTCTGCTTAGACTGTCCACCAGAGTGTTGTCCTTTCCTAGAAGGAATTGAGATAGTAAGTCCACCTTGTTGGCTAGTGCTGTGTTCCACAGAGCCATGGCCAAACTGCACAGGGGGTAAGAATGAGAGCCTCCCTGCTTGTTTATTTACCACATCACCGTAGTGTTGTCCGTCTTTATCAGTAATTGCCCCGGTAGAATAAGATCTTTGAAGGCTGTCAGGGCATTCTGTACAGCTAGCATCTCCTTCAAATTTATGTGCAGATGCATTTGGTCCTCTGTCCAGGCACCCTGAAGACATTTCCCTTGCATGTGGGCTCCCCATGCATGATCCGAAGCATCTGTCGTTATGGCTTGATTGGCTGGAATGGGACAGAAAGGCCTCCCCTTGTTTTGGAGACGGGCCTCGGCTCACCAAAGAAACTCCTGCCGGAGACCAGGCAAAATTGCGATCACTGTTTCCAGACTGTGGCAATGCTGAGACCATACACTCTTGAGGTACCACTGCATCTTCCACATATGCAGCCTTGCATATGGTATTAACAGAATGCAGGATGCCATGTAACCCAGAGCCTGCAGAACTTTTCTTGCAGACAACTGACTCATTAAAGCCAGATTTTTGAAATAAGAAGCCAGTTGCACTTTGTCTGGTGTCAAATAAGCCATCTGGGTTGTAGTGCTCAGAAGCGCACCCAGGAAAGTAATTTGCTGCGTAGGCACCAGGTTTGATTTCTTTAGGTTCACTGTGATCCCTAAGCACAAGAGAAGATGCTGCACAAATGTTAGATGCTGAAGTAAAGTCTCCTTGTCGTCTGCTTGAATGAGACAATCGTCCAGATAAGGGTATATTTGAATTCCCTTCTGTCTGCAAAATGCTATTACTGATGCCAGGCACTTTGTAAAGACCCTGGGCACAGTAGATAAGCCAAAGGGCAGCACAGAGAACGGGTAATGCCTCAAGCCTGCTTTGAATCTCGGGTACCTTATGCACTCTTGCCGTATGGGAATATGCAGGTAAGCCTCCTTCAAGTCCAAAGTCACCATCCAAGCGTTCTTGCTCAGCATAGGCAGCAGCTGCTGCAGAGTGAGCATCTTGAATTTTGGAATTTCTAGGAAGGTGTTCAGTACGGAAAGGTCCAGGATTGGTCTCCATGCGTTTTCCTTCCTGGGAACCAGGAAAAGTCTTGAATAAAACCCTTGCCCCATTTCTGAATCTGGTACCAAACCTATGGCCCTCATATCCATGAGGGACCGAACTTGCCGTTGTGCCTCTGCCCATTGATGCTTTGGCAGATCTGGCCATCTGTTTGATCTTGGCAAGGTATGGAAATGAAACCTGTAACCCCTTGAAACTATGTCCAGAACCCATTTGTCTTGGGCTATGCGGCTCCAATTGTGATAGAAAAAAAGAGAGATTTTTCCTCCCAAAGGCGCATCCAGGAGGGATGCCCCTGGAGCTAGTAAGGGAGAGTCATAATGACTTTTTCCTGTAAGGTTGTGACCTATCTTCCCCTCCCTTGGGAGAGGGAGGGGGCACTCCACTGCTTATTTCTGAAAGGGGGCTGTGCCTGACCCCTACCTCTGGAACGCCTGTATCTGCCCCTCTGAGGTCTGTCTGAGCTCGGAAAGGACCAAGGTTTAGCTGGCCAATTCCTGCTAAATCTAGGGGGGTTGTACCTGTAGAAAATCTTTAACCGTCTGCATAGATTTGGCTTTGTCTTCCATTTTCTTCAATACTTCCCCAGCTTTGGCCCCAAACAAACATTGTGTTGCAAAGGGGCTTCTAAAAGCTTTGCTTTAACCTGCTCAGGCAAACTTTGCTCCTTCAACCAAGCGTGCCTTCTAATAACTGCGCCAGTTGCTGCAGCCCTGCAAGAAGCCTCCAAAGAATCAAAACCACAGTGCAGGGTATGTTTACCCACCTGCTCAGTAGCATCCAATAAATCCTGTAATTCCTTATTATCTGCACCACCAGAAACAGCAGACATCTTTTGCTTTAACACAGACAAAAGGTATTGCTGATATTTTAACATATGAACTTGACAATTCAAAGCTCTAATAGACAATGTAGCAGAAGTATAAACTTTTTGCCCCATCTTTCTAAGGCTCTGGACTCTCGGTCAGAGGGAATTGGACTCTTAGCAGAGGCCACTTTAACACCCTTAGGGCCCTGAGAAATAGTTTCTGGATCAGCTGAAGGATTCTTAAATAGATATTTGTGAGAATCTGGAACCGTATAATACCTATCCGGTTTGACAGGAGCAGGAGGAAAAGAATCAGGAGAGAGATGCCTCTGTAAAAACATCACCCACAATGTCCAATACAGGGGGAATAGCCAGGGGTCTATGCTGTGGAAGCAGAAGAAAATCCCTAAGCCTTTTCTTAGATTTAGAGTATTCCTGCCCTTCCCAGTGAAAATGCTCTCTCATGTCATGCAAGGTTTCCCCAAATGAATAATCCTCAGGAGGAGAGGCCGAAGGAAGGGATTCTTCAGCATCAGAATCCTCATAAGGAGGGAAGGAATAACCCTGCTCAGAAGAAGAAGCAGAAGAAATCGAAACCTGATCTGAGGAATCATAATCTGGCACTAGCCTAGGTCTCTTGTCAGGAGGGGGATGAGAACCCCTGATCATAGTTAACAGGTCTTCAGCCATTCTAAGCATCTGTCTTTGAGGTCTAGGGCCCTGAACAGAAGGGGCCTGTGCATGCTGCTTTGTCTTTGCCAGAGCCTTGGTCTTTGCCTTTGTCCTTGACTGCAAAACCAGAGTCATCTGTACATGAAGCTGTGTAGGCCTAAAAACTCCCTCAGAAGCGGCTCCGGACCCATCTGAGGGAGCAATATCCGGAGGTCCAATCCCTGAAAAGTCTGAAGGCCCCATTGGCTCCTCACAGGAGTTGGTACAGGCAACCGGTTCAAAAGGGGCGGACGACAGGGGATGCGAAAGCGCCTCACTGACGACAGCCGAACCGACAACTGGCTCTGGTTGAATAAAGTCGTCCACTTTGGACCTCGGAGGCCTGTCTTTATCCTTGCTCCTCTTATACACTGCAGTAGCCGGATAAGAATCCGACGACATATTGTAATTAAATCTTTTTCCAAAATAATGGAAGGCAAAATCGTACCTACACCTAATAGTGCGTTGATTAAACTTAGCACAAAACCTACAATTAGCTACGTCGTGGTCAGGACCTAAGCAAGGTATACAGTAAGAGTGAAAATCATTATGAGGTATTTGCTTCCCACAAGAAATACAGTTATTAACTTTTTCTGACATCGGACTGGAGCAAGAAAAAGGTTTCCCCAACGGGGTACTTAGCTCAAAAGAAATAGTCTTCAGTTCAAAAGCCACCAAAAACAAACAGGAGTCAGCCGACCTGCACTTGTGAACTGCTTTGCAACGGGCACTGCACGGCAAGAAAGACTGGGGAAAATGGCGTCGGCTGAGGTCTTTATACCCCTGGCGGACTGATGTCAGGACAGGAGCGACTTCAGCCAACGTCGGACCCGACTTTGGGACTCTGGCCGATCTAGGGCTGCTGCCAGCAGGAAGAACCCTACAGTAATGACTGTAACAGTGAACCACGAAGAACATCACTTTTTAATAAGGATACCTACCAGACAATTCTGCATAGTTGACTGGATATTTACAGTTCTTGTTATTAGCAGATGTGGTCCTTAAACAGTTATGTTTTAACCATTGTGACTGGTTATTTACATTTCCTTTTACAGCACATTTGTTACTTTTACTAGTTATTTTTTAAACATTGTTTTGGCAGGCATGCACACCTGCAAGGCCCCCCTCCAGGCAACTATAGCTTTGTCTATTGCCACTGGGTGGCATAGCTTAACAGTATACTTGCTGTATCTTGTCCCAAATAGATCTGCCTCCACACTGAATACTTGTAGTAAGGCAAGTACCATTTACTTGGTGTATTTTGTCCCCAGATAGATTTACCTTCCTTTGTATTACTTGCACACCAAGGCCTTAAAGTAGTGTTTCTGCAACTAACTGCTTACACTCCTAATTTCCTGCTTCGACCTCTTCCTTGCTTACACTTAATTACAGCTCCAAGGCTTCCACTTCTTATGCTGATTAATTTTCTTTGCAGTTTTCTGTGAGGGGGTGGGCCAGATCTCTACCGGCTTTTTCTGGTTATACCTTCCCCCATTTTGTATCTCCCTCCTCCCCATGCACATTAACTAGTCTATATGAATGGGTCTCCTTGAGTGGCGCCCGTTTGAAAGTTATCTTTTGGCCTGCTTGTGGTGAGGAAGCTTCCCCAGACCTTTTTCAGTGTGACTGCATCAATATAAGTAAATTTATTATTTATTTTATTTATTTATTTAACATTTGTTGACCGGGAATGTCCGACTAGGTTCCACAGATCCTGTTTTCAGCGGAGGCCCGGGGAGAAATGCTCCAAATGCATGTCTTTGGAATGAGTACAATACAGCCAAACAGACACATTTGGTGTAAACAGAAACAAGTGGAACGATACATTTGGTGTACAAAGAAAAGAAACAAGTAAGCCCATTGATATAATTGGAGTTAGCGTTAGCCCCGCTGCGCTCGGGCTCACTCCGCTCCCCTCCCTGCTTCCTATTCCCACCCGCCCCCACTAGTGCTACATTTCAACTGAACTTAGCCATGCCCATCATGCTAACCACCAATCACTGAATCTGCCCCACCCCTGTACCCATTTCCTTTTCTTTCACTATTCCACATCCTGTAAAGCACAGTCTTCCATCTAACTACCTTACAATCATAAACAACACCTCTCATCATCCACCACACCCACCCCATCCCAAGCAGATCTCTCACTCGTGACCAAACCCAACCAAACCATGCCCAAACTACCCAAACCCACATACATACATACACCTCTTACTATTGCTCCTAGATGTATCCACACTCCCACTGCTAACTTCTATCACCAACCACCAAAAACAACTTAATTTTATCCATATACCAAGAAAAACTACTTCCACTGACATAACTACAACACACCCTTTTACTCATCTAGTCCCACATCACTACCAAACCTTCTTTATTCACCACTATGGACACAGATCACAGCCATCACACTACCAGTCTCAAATAACTATAAAGAACTTTAAGACCCTAAGCAAACTACTCAATCTCTATTTTTACCTCAGAATCTAACTCATTAGCTGCTGTGATATACACCCAAACCCAGGCCCTGAAAATCTGAGCCCCAACCCTCAACCTGAATGATACCCTACTCCACCGAGACAAATCCCCGCTCCTCATTTTAAATTTAAGTGTTAGGTATACTAAAAGTCCACAGCCTTCATGCACTTTTATCAACCTGAGATAGTCATACTAACAGAGACTTGGCTTAAACCAGGCAACCACAACAATGAAATCACTCCACCAGGTTACAATATAATTCGTAGTGATAGAATAGGTAAAAAAAGGGGGGGAGGGTGTTGCTGTAGTGTATAAATCTCACATCATCCTTGAGAAAGTAGACATAACAAACCTAGACCTCAAAGTTGAACTCACACTAACAAAACTAAAACTTAATGATAATAAACGCATCAACATCATAGGGTGCTACATCCCTCCAGGCAACAATATCCCCATTACAGAAAAACTCCTAGAATGGATATCTAACTCCCTCCCCCAGGAAAGCATAGTATTAGGAGACCTTAATACTGACTGGCAAAACTGTTTCAGTCATAAGCCACTCTCCCATATTAACCTACATGGCCTAACCCAACTCATTACTTCTCCCCACAAGAACAGACAAGAGAACCAAACATCAATCCACTCTAGATTGGATACTCGTATCCCACCCATCACTGATATCCCTAGCAGGATGTCTACCAGACACCTCGTGTAAGTGCCTGTAGACTGCATTTGTGTAGGATTCGGCAGTCATAACTATATTGTCCATCTCCATGGGTGTCATGAAGTTCGCCACTTCTGTCTTAAGAAGCATGAAGTTGGCATTGGAGAAATTTTTTACTGTGGTTTCCTTAATGAGGAGTGAGGGCAGGATGTGGATATCTAGGGTGATTAGCTTATGGTTGGATCTGACCAACGAGGAGTTGACTTCAGGATGGAGCCTTGGAGTACTCCTAGGGAGACTGGTAGGGAGGGGGGAGAGTTGGTTTTTCCACATAACAGCTTGTTTCCTTCCCTCTAGGTAGTTTTTGAACCAGGAGATGGCAGGGATGGTAAGGTTTAGAGGTGCTAGTGAAAGAAGGAGTTTATTGTGGTTAACCATATTGAATGCTTTGGACAAGTCAAGGAAGGTGGCAGATACAAGGAGTCCATTGTTTCTGTGAGTATTGACAATGTTGGTGAATTCTCTTAGTGCGGTGGAGGTGCTTTGGAAGGGTCTAAAGCCATGTTGTTGTGTTGCTTTTAGATTATTTTCTAGGAGATATTTCATTAGTTGCTTGTGTATTACCCTCTCTAAAATTTTAGATAAAGGGGGTAGTATGGCTATAGGGCGGTAGTTACTGAGTTCCAGGGATGTTCCCCCCTTATGTAGAGGGATGATATGTGATATTTTCCATAGCTTGGGTACTATGCACTCGGAGATGGACCTGTTAATTAGGATGGAGACAGGATATGATATGGTTTCTGCAGCCAGGTGGAGGTATTCAGCGGGTAATTTACCTGCAGCTAGAGACGTTGGTTTGAGCTTGCGGAGTAGTTTTTCAATGGATTTAGTTGGTTCTGGGTGGAAGCTGAACTTGAGGCAATTGTTAGTTGGGAGTGTGGGGTGGCTTTGCAGGGATGGGGATGTTGTCATAGGGTTGGTTGTTTGCAAGGGTCTGGATGGTTTCCGTAAAGTATTTATTAAATTGTTTGGGGATGTCGTCTTGATTATCATCTGTTTTTGAAGTTGGGATAGTTGTTTTACCTGGTTGTAGAATAGAGTTAATTGCTGCCCAGAATTTTTGTGGGTTGTTCCTGTGCTTATCCTGTAACTTTTGGTAGCAAGATGTTTTGTCTGTTTTTTGGTGAGTTTTTTGGCTTTGTTATGTAGTTCAACATATATTTGTTTGTTCAATTGGGGTTTACTGTTTAGATAGTTGGTCTAGGCCTTGTTTCTTTTTTTGAGGAGGGAGTTTGTGTCTGGGGCTAACCAGGGGGCATATTTAGTTTTAATTTTTGTTGTTCTGGAGGGGGCATGATGATTAAGGGTGTTTAAGAAGGTAGTATTGAAATATAATACAGCTTCATCAAGAGGTAGGTTTTTAAGGGGGGCCCAGTTGCACATTTTTAGGTTGTTTATAAAGTTGAAGCAGTTAGTGTTTTTTGTATCTAATTAGGCATGTAGATATTTGGGTCAGTTGTGGTGATTTTCATCTGAGTAAGAATGTGGCTTGGTAACTACTTGGTGTCTGGTAGACACCCTGCTAGGGATATCACTGATGGGTGGGATAAGAGTATCCAATCTAGAGTGGATTGATGTTTGGTTCTCTTGTCTGTTCTTGTGGGGGGAAGTGATGAGTTGGGTTAGGCCATGTAGGTTAATATGGGAGACTGGCTTTTGAATGGAATAGTTTTGCCAGTCAGTATTAAGGTCTCCTAATACTGTGCTTTCCTGGGGGAGGGAGGTAGATATCCATTCTAGGAGTTTTTCTGTAATGGGGATATTGTTGCCTGGAGGGATGTAGCACCCTATGATGTTGATGCGTTTATTATCATTAAGTTTTAGTTTTGTTAGAGTGTGTTCAACTTTATGAGGTCTAGGGTTGTTATGCCTACTTTCTCAAGGATGATGTGAGATTTATACACTACAGCAACCCCCCCTTTTTTATCTATTCTATCAGTACAAATTACATTGTAACCTGGTGGAGTGATTTCATTGTTGTGGTTGCCTGGTTTAAGCCAAGTCTCTGTTAGCATGACTATCTCAGGTTGATAAAAGGAGAGTAGTGCATGAAGGTCGTGGACTTGTTTCATGTACTTAACATTTAAATTTAAAATGAGGAGCATGGATTTGTCTCGGTGTAGTAGGGTATCATTCGGGTTGGGGCTCCTACATTTTCTGGACCTGGGTTTGGGTGTATATCACCGCAGCTAATGAGTTAGGTTCTGACGTAGAAACAGAGTTTGAGTAGTTTGTTTAGGGTCTTAAAGTTCTTTATAGTTGTTTGAGACTGGTAGTGTGATGGCTGTGATCTGTGTGCATAGTGGTGAATAAAGACGGTTTGGTAGTGATGCGGGACTAGTTGAGTAAAAGGGTGTGTTGTAATAATGTCAGTGGAAGTAGTTTTTCTTGGTATATGGATAAAATTAAGTTGTTTTTGGTGGTTGGTGATGGAAGTTAGCAGTGGGAGTGTGGGTACACCTAGGAGCAATAGTAAGAGGTGTATGTATGTGGGTTTGGGTAGTTTTGGCATGGGTTTGGTCATGAGTGAGAGATCTGCTTGGGATGGGGTGGGTGTGGTAGATGATAGGTGGTGTTTGTGATTGTAAGCTAGTTAGATGGAAGACTGTGCTTTACAGGATATGGAATAGTGGAAGAGAGGGAAATGGGTACAGGGGTGGGGCAGATTCAGTGATTGGTGGTTAGTATGATGGGCGTGGCTAAGTTCAGTTGAAATGTAGCACTAGTGGGGGCGGGTGGGAATAGGAAGCAGGGAGGGGAGTGGAGTGAGCCCGAGCGCAGCGGGGCTAACACTAACTCCAATTATATCAATGAGCTTACTTGTTTCTTTTCTTTGTACACCAAATGTATCATTCCACTTGTTTCTGTTTACACCAAATGTGTCTGTTTGGCTGTATTGTACTAGTTTAATTTACTTATATTGATGCAGTCACACTGAAAAAGGTCTGGGGAAGCTTCCTCACCACAAGCAGGCCAAAAGATAACTTTCAAAAGGGCGCCGCTCAAGGAGACCCACTAATGTAGACTAGTTAATGTGCATGGGGGAGGAGGAAGTTAGAGGAGGGAGATACAAAATGGGGGAAGGTATAACCAGAAAAAGCCGGTAGAGATCTGTCCTGCCCCCTCACAGAAGACTGCAAAGGAAAGTAATCAGCATAAGAAGTGGAAGCCTTGGAGCTGTAATGTAAGTGTAAGCAAGGAAGAGGTCGAAGCAGGAAATTAGGAGTGTAAGCAGTTAGTTGCAGAAACACTACTTTAAGGCCTTGGTGTGCAAGTAATACAAAGGAAGGTAAATCTATCTGGGGGACAAAATACACCAAGTAAATGGCACTTGCCTTACTTTACAAGTATTCAGTGTGGAGGCAGATCTATTTGGGACAAGATACAGCAAGTATATTGTTAAGTTATGACACCCAGTGGCAATAGACAAAGCTATAGTTGTCTGGGGGGGCCTTGCAGGTGTGCATGCCGGTCAAAACAATGTTTAAAAAATAATTAGTAAAAGTAACAAATGTGCTGTAAAAGGAAATGTAAATAACCAGTCACAATGTTTAAAACATAACTGTTAAGGATCACATCTGCTAATAACAAGAAATGTAAATATCCAGCCACCTATGCAGACTTGTCTGGTAGGTATTCTTATTAAAAAGTGTTATTCTTGGCTTGCAATAACTGCAGGAAGAAACCAGACCATAGCAGTGGTTTTATCTGGCAATGTTGCAGTTGCTGAGGGGGGGGGGGTCCCGAGCTGCGATGATGCAGGTAGACCAAGTGTGCTATGCAGACTTGTCTGGTAGGTATCCTTATTAAAAAGTGTTATTCTTGGCTTGCAATAACTGTAGTGAGAAACCAGACCATAGCAGTGGTTTTATCTGGCGATGTTGCAGTTGCTGGGGGGGGGGGGACTGCGATGATGCAGGTAGACCAAGTGTGCTGTGCAGACTTGTCTGGTAGGTATCCTTATTAAAAAGTGTTATTCTTGGGTTGCAATAATGGTAGGGAGAAACCGGGCCATAGCAGTGGTTTTATCCAGCAATGATGCAGTTGCTGGGGGGGGGGGGGGGGGAGCTGCAATGATGCAAGTAGATCAAGTGCGCTATGCAGACTTGTCTGGTAGGTATCCTTATTAAATAGTGTTGTTCTTTGCTTGCAATAACTGAAGGGAGAAACCGTAGCAGTTGTGTGGGTTGCTGTGTTTGTGGAAGGTGGAGATGTGCCTTTGTAAGTGTGGTGCGAATGTTATGCATTATGAAATGGAGAAATTAAGAGTAAAATTTTGCTCAGTGAAGTCCCTAGCAATTTCATCACTGCTTGATTCAGACATATACATTCCCTTGTGTTTGTCAGTACTATGTTTGAGTGCATTGTTTTGGAGTGTGGTATCACTGCTACAGCTGCTGGTACTCTTTCTATACAAGTATATCCTTCTCCAGGAGTCTGTTGCTGAGAGGATGAGAAACACACTACAAATATACAACTAAGACAAACTACATAAAGCAATAGTAAGAAAGTACTAGGTCACATCAGAGGCTTGGGAAGTCATTGTTAAGAAACTGAGAATTATTGTAAAAGTTATCATTAAATACCATAAGTTCAGGTTATACTATAAGAGAATAACTATGTAAAGATAACCATGTCAGCAGCCAAAATGCATTACAAGTTGAATATTTTACTGTGCACATTTTAAAAAATGGATAGACTAGCCTAAACTCTGGACTGATGAGTTTGCTTTTTTTTTTATTCTTGGGAATTGCTATTCAGAAGTGAAGAGATATACAAGGGAACAGTTTTAGTGGCACACCAGGCTATTTTTATTATTTCTATTGTCATGCAAAGATGACTAAATAGTTGAATCTAGCAAAGCTGGAAATGTGAGACTGTAGCCCACTGAAGGAGGGGAGATGGGAGGAGTAACCTGGCCAGGAACTGAAACTTGCAAAACTGCTCCTTGTGAAAAGTCTTTTTTATCTCAGTAATTTGTTGACACTTTTGCAAGTTTCTTTCAGTGAATGTGTAGTACATCAGTAGGAACAACATTTGTAAAACTCAGCGCATAGCAGTCAATGACACATGAGCTGCAGACTCTCAAACTTGGCAGTTTTTTTCAGGAGTTCCATCGAAAGTGAATGGAAGTCTAGTCTGACAACAAATGGTAGGGCTATTTGTCCTCACAGTCTGCATTATAGGACAGATTTAGCTTTCCAAAGGAATCACCATGTCTTCCCCCATGAGGGCAGACAAGAGTAAAAACAAAATAAAATTAGGAATGAGTACTTATTTTGCTGAAGGCAGCTTTGGGAAGTGTAGTAAATCATGGCAAGATAAAAAATATGTTTTCTTCATCATTTGCCCGTAGTGGTCCTTTAATATGATGAAGGGGAGGAGTCCCCTAGGTCAGCCCCTGATCTTAAACGGAGGGGTGGCTGGAAGTCCCAACATCACCCCCTCCCCGAGGAGTCAGTATTCCTGCAAGCTTTTGGCTCTCACCCATCTACTACTTGGGTGACCACCCTAGCTGATGATCTCCTTAAACTGATTGCACAGCAGGCATGGAAGGCTCCTGATTCCATAAAGCTGAACCCTAGGAGGCCTGACAAAATTATCTCAGCTCCTGAAGATTTTCAATTTTGGGTAAAAGATTTAGCAGTAGATGCCATGGCGGTTGCAACAGCCGCAAAGAAAGAACTGTCTGAGGAGAGTTCTACTATCCATCCTCCCAGTAGAGTCCCAGGTGATGGATAAGTTTGGGAAGCAGTTATACGCTTCATCAACCTTTGCCCTACAGTCTGAATTTTTATGGCACATTTCACTAGACTCCAAAGGGATTTGATTAAGGAGATATCAACTTGTAGGAGCCATATCTGAAGGAGTCCAAGGAAAGGTTACTTCTCAGTTGGCCACCCTCGCGTCCATATCCAACTCATCCATGAGGCTCATAGCACATGCAGCCAAAAGGATGACCATTGCAGCAGGTTCCAGCGTAGCCATAAGGATGTGCTTATGTGAATTTGTGGAGCCATTCAAGTCTTCTTTTGTCAATGCACCCTTTGATAGATCTTGTCTTTTTGGCCCAAAAGTTCGACAAACCTTGTCCAGGTGTGAGAAAGCTGGAAAGAGCTCTCTGCAGTGGGCGTACATTTTTCTACTCCTCAATAGTCCTTCTCTGGGAGCCAGAGAAGTGGGAAAATGTGATTCAGAAAGTCCCAAGGGCCTTTCCAGGACACACGTGGCAGAGGATCCCCCAGGGGCAGAGGGAGGAATTTTAATGTAAGATGCAAAACCTCTGCTTAAGCCCTACCAGCACTCCTGAAGGGAGGCCTGATTGCTTGCCTCTGGAGGCAGTTGGGGAGACAATTATCCTTACATCAACAAGCTTGGCTAGAAATAACTACAGATAGGTGCAAAAGATTATTACCAGAGGATACACAATTCCCTTTCACAACCTCCCCAAAAAATTCAAAAGGATCCCTGATATCCCACTGAGTCAGAGGGAACCAGCAGTTAAAGAAATAAACTGCTACAAAAAAGTCATCCAGCATGTCCCCTCAGACCAGAAAAAATCCAGGATTTACTCGAGATTTTTTAGTGCCGAAGAAGATGGGACTGGAGGCCAATTTTGGATCTCAATGTTTTGAGCAAATCTGCTCGTCAGACGAAATTCTAAATGGTCATGGTTCAGTCCATCCTTCCATTTTTAGGGAAGGACTATTGGATGTGCTCAATAGATCTTCAGGATGCATATTACCACATCAAGATGGACAAACACTGCAGGAGACATCTCCGCTTCTGGCTGTTGGCCAGTCACTACCAATTCAGAGCACTGCCCTTTGGTCTCACCACCCCCAGGGTGTTCACCAAATGTATGGCAGTGATAGCATCTCACTTGAAACTTCAGAGACACCAAGTGCTTCCTTACTTAGATGACTAGCTCATGACCACTGCCACCAGGCTTCTCTTGGAAAAATCAAGAGACTTTTTTACAGACTTGTGCCTACCTTGGAATCGCAATAAACCAAGGAAAATCTCATCTGATCCCAATGTAGAATTTGGAATTTATAGGGGCAGATTTCAATGCAAACACTTGCATAGCCCCTCTTCCCTTACCTCGTCTAGAAAAGATCAGATTTTAAGTCAGAAGAATCAGCAGCAGCAAGATAGTAGCAGCACTTCTAGTTCTGCAGGTTCTAGGTTCCATGGCAATGATCATTACATTGGTACCTACAGGAAGATTCCACAAGAGAATCCTACAATGGCTTCTTGCACCCCAATGGTCCATTCTTCATCAGCCAATGTTGCATTATATTTTACTGACCAACCTTTGATAGAGACCTTCTCTCGTTGATTTACTCCACAGACATTCTAGCCAGATGGCCTTTACCACCTCAGCCCCAGGGCATAGTGATCACAGATGCCTCCCAGATTGGGTGGGGGGACATTATCTGGCAAGACAGTCCAAGGCACTTGGTTTCCTTAGAGGCCAACTTGCATATCGGTGTCCTAGAGATGAGGGCAGTACTGTTAGCGTTGCAGGCCTTTCAAGCTGTTCTTCCTCCAGGGACAATTGTGATCCAGACAGACATGTCATTAGTCTTGGTCCCCCACTGTTTGTTGATGCACCAGTCTTATCCACTTTGTCGAGAAGCACTCAGAATTTGGGAGTGGGAGATCTCTTCCAACCACTTTCTGATAGCAGCGCAGATCCCAGGGGCTTCTGGTGTGATAGGGGACAAGCTGAGCAAATGTATCCTCATGCCTCACGAGTGGTCTCGCAATCTGAAAGTGGCTCAAATGACTTTTTGCTGCTGGGACCTCTTTGCATCACTCCTAAACAACAAGTGCAGCAGCTATTTTGCCCTGATCCCCTCTCTGGGAGAGTCCCCAAAAGATGCTGCCCTTCACGATTGGCCCTCAGGACTCCTATATGCTTTTCCCTCAATAGTGTTAATTCCTCAATTTCTGAAGAAAGCTACCAGGTTGAAGAGCAAAGTTGTTCTAATTGCCCAATTCCAGCCTCAACAGATTTGGTTCTCTTTTCTCTGGTCTCGTCTGATTCAACAATCATGGACTCTGGACCCAGCTCCGGACATCCTATCCCATCCAGAGCGATTAGTTCACCCAAACCTTCAGAACTTAAAGCTCACAGCATGGCTTCTGCACTTCCATTGATTGCCAGGTACAACTCTGTCTTTCTCAGTCCGTAAGATTATTCTGGCTTTGCATAAACTTTTCGCTAGAAAACTTTACTATAACAACTGGAATAAAAATTTCCTGTTGGGCTCATAGTAATCATATAGACCCTTTCTCAGTCCCATCACAAAAGATTTAGATTTTGTGACCTTACTTTTTGAACAAGGGAGCTTCTGCCTCTACCTTTACGATTCAACTAGCGACCATTTCAGATTTCCACGTTGGGCTTACAGGATGCCTCATTAATATCTCATAAACTTTGTAAGACCTTTTTGAAAGGAACATTGATGTTGAAGCCTCCACATAAAGACCCGTACGTTCTGTGGGATCTCAATTTAGTTCTCCAGACTTTGTTATATTCCCCCTTTGAGCCTGCAGCCACTTGTGAATTAAAGTACTTGTCTTGGAAAACAGCTTTTTTAATAGCTATTAACTCTGCTAGAAGAATTTCAGAGATTTAGGCATTATCTTGTAAATCGCCATGTTTGGTTTTCCACATTGATTGGGTCTTGTTCAAGACCAATCCTTCTTTCCTACCAAAGCTTATTTCATATTCAAAAATTAATCGAACTATAAATTTACCAGTTTTCTTTCCAAAATGTTCAAACAAGGGTGAATACTGTCTGCATTTGTTAGACGTGAACAGTTACATTTCTACCTTCATAGAACAAAGTGTATCAGAAAATCTGGTCAACCGTTTATTGCCTTTTCTACTGTTAGACTGGGTAGACAAGTATCTAAAGTTAACCTTTCTAGACTGTTGAAAGACTGCACAAACTTCATATATGCTAAAAAGAATGTTAGTTAAGGCACACTCTACCAGAGTTGTAGCCACATCAACAGTTCACTGCAGCTCTTCCTTGGATGATATTTGTACAGAAGCAACTTGGGCTACCCCACATACCTTTATTAGTCATTACATATCTGATATAACCTCTAGGGGAAGACCGTCTTTTGGCTCTATGGTGCTTAGGAATATTCTTCCATGAGTCCACCCAAAGTGAAATGTAGCTGGGGACTTTGTCCCACAGGTCAAGGAATAAATGAAGATTGATGACATCAGATAAAGAAGTTATGTACTCACCATAACATTCCATCTGTGTTGCTGATCTTGATTTATCCTTGACATCCCTCCCTCCAATCCCCATCTTTTGATTATCTCTTTGTGAAGCGAGCTGTGTCCTTATTCACTATTTTTGTAGTCTTTTTGTGTGTCAATCAGCAAACTCGAGCTGAGGTAAAGGGGAGAGGAGCATTATGGGTAGGGAAAAAAGCTTGAGAGTTTTTGGTCCTCGCGGGCTGTAGTACGACTGAGTCTGTTCTGATTTTGGAACTGAACCCACAGGTCAAGGATAAATGAAGATCTACAACACAGGTGGAATGTTATGGTGAGTACATAACTTCTTTTTTTCCTTTCATCCCAGGACTGTGAGTTTGGCCGGTTCCAAGCAAACCATCCGCTCCTGGCTTTCTAAGACCATCTCCTTTTTCTATTCTTTTCATGGCAGATGTCTTTCCTCATCTTTAAAGGCACATTCTAGTAGGGCAGTTGCTTCTTTGGGTGCCTTTTCAAGGTCTGAATGCCAATTCTGTCCTTGTGGCTGCAACTCGGTCCTCTGTTCATACTTTCAAAAACCATTGCAGGCTGAATGTTGTCTCCACAGCCAGAGCTGGCTTTGTCAGGGCTCTCCTGCGTGAGTTTGTGGATGGTTCTTCTCTGCCTTCCTCCTCCTAGACATCCTCTCAAGCTCTTGTTCTCTGCCTTAGGTGAAGAATACTGCAACAGTGATATGGAAGGGACATAGTACAGTTGTATATGATCGTACGGTAGCAGTAGACCTTCTCTTCCTGTTGTATTTGGTCACTCCCTCCTTCCCCCTTTGTCCTTGTCCAGTGTTCTGGTTGCCCTCCTGGCCGAGGATCCCTTCTCCCATCTTCCTTCTTTCTCTTTTCTTTTGAATGTACATGTTTCTATTGATACCTGAAGGTGTTCTGTTTCTGTTGTGGCTTTTTCAGTTCTGAGTATCTGTGTCTGTGTGTCACCTTTATGGCCTACATCTTACACGGGGAGTATACCTGTAACATATGGTGCCTAAAAGAGCTGAAGGCTTTATAGTATACTGGCTGGACGTTGGACTCTCCTTGGCAGGAGATCCCTTAAGTGAAGAATACTCAACAGTGAAGAGAGAGGCATCTACTGTTATGGTAAGATCTTGTACAACTGTACTTTCATATCACTAGAGCAGTAAAGGTTTCAAATTGTAAAGTGTCATTTAATGCTTTGTATGTCAGGCATATGTCTTCAAGAAAGCATTGCAATAATGAATGAGTTGCTGTAGTTCCTGGGTGTTGGACAGGAGCCTTTAAATTCTGCTTAAGGAGAGTCTTTGCACTTTCTCCAGTTGCACCACAATGGCATGCTAGTAGTTAACAGAACGAGGCAGGGTATTCTGTAGTTGGATTGGTAAGAGCTGTATACAAAGATTAGTTACCTCCCTGGCATGGCTGTCAACCTAGTGGTGTAGCAGGTAAGCAGCTTCATGTACTTTGTAGGCAGTAGCAGCTGTAAATAAAATGCTATTGTCTACAAAGACTCCAGAATCCTTAAGTATTTTGTTAATTTCCAGTTGTTGCCTATCAATAGTATGCAGGTTGGTGGTGGTGGGCTTTTCCAGACCTCAGAGTGCTGTATTTTGGCACTGAAGACTAGGCTCCTTTTAACTGCTAATGTTTGAGCTTCAGCATTCTGCTTTAAAAAAATAAACAAAGGTAATTTCTGTGTCAGCATAGTTAAGAACAGTCTTGCATCTTTGTGTCATCTTCATTTTTGGTGAACCAGTAAGCCTGACCTGCTGTATGTCCTTTGTCTTGTGCTGATAGGAACGATGCCCTTCTCTTCATATGTAGCAGTATTCATAACATGGGGGAGTCTGCTGCAGGCTGTCCCGACTGTCTCGCCAATATACATAAGTCTAAAGCTACTGTTAGGTACGTGTGATGTCGCACATAGGACCCCATCTAATGTCTGGTATAAAGCAGACGTCGACATGTACCATCGTCAGAACTTTTCTGCCGCCAATCTGAATGCCATTTCTGGCCATTTGCTCGACAGTGAAGTTGCAGATTCCAAGTCAGATAAGTGCCCCTTTGGGGGGTTTTCTAAAATGTTTGTGCTTCTGTTGTTTTGCTGAGGTTACATGTCATCTAAGAAGGACAAGTGCCAGTGTGGAAGGCAAATTCCACATAAGGATTCCCATGATCTGTGCCTTTTTTGCCTGGGCCCTAACCATGACCATACCTCCTGTGGTATTTGCAAGGCCTTTGTTCCAAAGACCCTGCGCAGTTGTCTTGCTTCTGTCAGTTTATATTTAGAGAACCAGCACCTTAAGCGTTTAGCACGTGATGCCATGGAAGGTAGTTGGGCTTTTCAGGGGAACCTGTTCTTAAAAAGGACAAGAAATCGAAGTGAGGTCTCTGCTGTTCCTCCAATTCCGGATGTCTCTCCTCAGGTAGATGTTGGCCCGGTGACCTGTTTGGAGGTAGCCAGTCATTCTTCTGGGGTACCTTTGTGGAGGCCACAAAGAATCCTGCTAACACACCTCCTTGGGGGGGGGGGTTCAGGCCTATAGTCTCTGAAGGTCCTCGTGGAATTCCACAAATACTTGTATGGGAAGATGTCCCTAGCATCGTTATCGAATGTAGGCCTCTGTCATGTCCCTCATCTTTCCACCGTATGGATGTTCCACTTATGAAAAAGCAGAAAACTTAAGTATTCCTCTCCTTCTCAGGAATATTTTGCTGATTGGCAAGCCTTTTTTGCAAGGGCTGTTTAATGCTTTTCTGGCTCTTAGGCAGTCTACAGGGGTCTTTTCTCCCTTCTTCACTTTCTCCATTTTCTCCTCCAAAAAGAATTAAGATTGAAGATTTCTCAAATGAAAATGATTCCTCTAGAGAAGAGTCTTTGACATATTCTGCCCAGAAGTCTTCTCCATTAGGGTATGCTTAACCAGAGAAGGAATCAAATGGTACAGAATCACCGAGGGAGGATATTACCTTTTGGTGAGACCATTGTGAAGATGTGAGAAATTTTCAAGTGGGATTGCTGTCACCTTTTTGAGATACAAAAAAGATATGATCTGTTACAGATGGATTCCCCTTCACCATCTGCAGTACCTCTGGTGCTACCAGCTTTCTTGGATGCTTTGTCCTCTGCTTCTGAGTATCCAGATTCACAACCTCCTGCCCCTAAAACGCCAGACAGGTTTTACAAAGTGCCATTAGACTGCAAGTTTTTAAGTGCCTTTCAACAGATCCAGCTACAGTCTCAGTGACTGCAGATAAGCCCTCAAAGCTTTTGCCTTCACCTTATTTTCTCCCTTCAGATAAGGGGAGCAAAGTTATGGAAAGGTTGGGGAAAAAAGTGTATACTTTTGCCACACTTGCTCTTAGGCCCATAAACTACCAGATACATATGACCAAATATACCTTATTCCTCCTTTCTCAAGCCACTAAGCTCATTTCGGAGCTTCAAGACTCTGACATTGTCTCAGCTTTCTTCCATTTTAGGTTCTTCAGCTCTGATGCAGGGGAATCATCTCCCAGAGCTGCTGTCTGGCTCTGTCCTTAGGAGGTATTTTTGGCTGAGACTCCAGCCACTACCAGATGACATCAAAGCTAAAATTATGGGTGTTCCATTAGATTCCAATGCCTTGTTTGGATCTGCAGCTGCAGATTTTTTTTAGGTCCTTGCAAGAAAAGGGAAAGCAGCTCGAGGACATTAAAAATATTTTTGTGCCACCAGTTCCAAAATTTCAAAGGAACTGTCCTTCCAAAACTCCCTTTGTAAGGAAGCTATCCACTGTCCAGACCTCCTCCTAAGAGTAAAAGAGGTGCCAGGAAATCTTAACCTGCCAAGATGACTTCTACTCCTCCTCCTGCTCAGAAGCAGCCCTTTCTGAGCAAGCCAGGTAGTCTGTGAATACCAACCTCTATGCAGCTGGAACCCACTATCCTTGCATCTTTTCCTGTCTCTCCCTGCTTGGAAACAGATCACCCAAGACTCATTGGGTTCTTTCTATTATCCTCCTAAGATATTTCATGGTATGGAAGACTCTTCCTTCCTTCAGGGGTAGTCTTCAACCCCCTATTCTTTCCTCAGGTGATTCACACCTTGATTTCTCTGAGAACCATACAAGAAGTTCTGCCTTCCCAAAAAGTGAAAGGATTCTATTCAAGAATGTTCCTAGTTCCCAGAAAAGATTGTCCCCGGAGACCCATTTTAGATCTGTCACATCTAAACACCTTTTTAAAGGTCCCCATCTTTTCCATGCTTTCCTTAAATACTCTGCTTCCGCTTCTTCCACAGATCTTCATGGTGTCCCTGGACATCACAGATGCCTATCTTCACATCCCTATTCATCCTCTTTGAAGGAAATTTCTGTGCTTTGCTATTGCTTCCTCAGAATTTCAGTTTTCTGCCTTGCCATTTGGTCTGTCTACAGCACCAAGGGTCTTCACAAATACTTGGATGACCTCCTTCTCCAAGCTTATTCTCCAGACATTTTTTAGAGAACCTTCATTTCACAGTCTCTCTAATGGAAAGACTAGGATTCACTATAAATTTTCAAAAACCCTTTCTCGTTCCTTCACAAGACAGTGAGCCAGATTTATGAAGGCTTGCACGGAGTCTAAGAGTAGTGTAAGACGGCAGACAGCCAATGTGTCTGCTGAGCGATCCAGCAATAGCCGGCAGGGGTGTGCATGAGAGCTTCTAAAGCTACTCTTGCACAGACAGTGTTATGGTATGCAAGTTACCTCATTTGCTGCTGAAAACTATGCAAATGAGGTAAATTTGCGATCCAGGAAACACTAACCTGTCCGTGTAAGAGTAGCGTTATTTGCAGAAATGTACTCCGTCGGTAATGGAGTTCCGTTTTGCAAATAGCTAAACAGAGCTATGACAGCCCCAAATAAAGGATGCATCTAGTTGAGGAAGCATGCCAATGGCCAAATAGAAGGCCATTGGCATTTGCAAATGTTGTAAATCCTTAAAATCCATTTTTTCTCCGATCGCTGATGTTTAAGTGCAGAGCCGCACAAACGTGCGGCGCTTTAAATGAAATTAAAAAAAATGAAAAATTGCCAAAAATGGGCATTTTCACTAAAAAGCTTGTTCTGCCATGCAGGTAAATGGCAGGCTGAAAACAACATGGCCACTGAGTAGTGGTTGCTAAGGGGGGGAATCCCAGTGTGAGAGATGTAACCAAGCATTAGTAGGCAATCCTATGCAAATGAGGATAAGGATAGTGAATCCTAATTTTCCCCTGCATGTGAGCCATGTCCCTAGAGTGTAAGTGTAGGGGTAGGGGAGTAATAGAGTATAAGATAGGTGACATCATGAGGGGCGATGTCTGAAAGACTGTAAGCTTATTGGAGCACAGTGGCTTGTGTTTGCCCTGAGTTGCTCAGGATTGCAAGAGGCGTGTCTACAGTTGTTCTAGCTGAAAACAAGAAACCAAAGGCGTACGCTGTGGATATATCTGAAATTTCTTACAAACGGGCACACAGAGTGTGTGCGTGTTTGCGCGGCACTGCCCTGGGTGGAAACAGAAAGGGAAAAGAAGTAGTAGGAAGTTAACCAAGGAGAGCTAGCAGAGCTGCCAGGTGAACTATATCAGAATCAGCCAATTACACAGGCAGTAGACTAGCCCAGCCCAGCACTTTAAACTCTGCATACAGCAGTCTACCCTGTTTTTTTCCCCAAGAACTCTGCAACACTGCAGTATACAAGGAGTGAAAACTTAAAAAGCTTAACTCAGACATAATGTTGGGGGCTGCTATTGCTATCATAAACCAACATGTGCAAGATGCTGAGGGTGGTGATGTTGTGAATGCTGCTGAGCAACCCCCAGTGAGGAGACGGAGAAGAGTGTACAGACGCAGGGTAACCTACCAGGGGCTACATGAGCTGGAGATAGTGGAGCACTATAGAGTGGGCAGTGACCTCCTGCAGCAAATTGTTGAGCTGTGCCGGCCACGCCTCACACGCAGAACCAACAGAGGGGAACCCATCCCAGTGGATACCAAGGTATGTGTTGGCCTACGAATACTAGCTTACAGGTACCTTCCAGAGACCTACTGGTGATATGGGGGTTTCACAGGCATCAGCATCCAGGGTACTGCACCAGTTCCTGGATGCCATGTCAACACATGTCATTGACCACGTATATTTCCCCAATTCCCATGAGGCATTGGCCAGCAATATGCATCTTTTCTACCAAATAGCCGAATACCCTGAGGTAGTGAGTGCAATAGACTGCACGCACATACACATCAAAGCACCAGTCGGTGAGCGGGGTAGGGTCTACATCATCCGCAAGGGCTTCCCCTTTATCAACTGCCAGGTCGTGTGCGATGCCCAGGGCATAATAATGAATGTGTGTGCTGGCTGCCCTGGAAGCTATCACGATTCCCACATCTGGCATCTGACGCAGCTGTACCAGAGATTTGCCAATGGGGACATCCCTGACAGTCACCTAGTGGGGGATGCTGGATACGCACTGGAGCTGTGGCTGATGACACCCATCAGAAATGCACACACCCGAACAAGAACTGCATAATGAGGCACACGCACAAACAAGAAATGTTATTGAGCGTACGTTTGGGATGCTCAGGTCACGATTCCGGTGCCTGGACACATCTGGTGGAGCCTTGCAGTACTCACCAACTACATGTACCCAAATTGTCATGGTATGTCCCATGCTACACAATATGATCCTGCGGAAACAGCTGCAGCAGGAACAGCATGGGGCAGGGCCACACAGCCCCCCACCATTGCCAAGGCCTGCACAGCGTGACTCGGAGGAGGAACAACCTGAGCCTGCCCCAGTAGGCAGAAGGAGGCGTGCCCAGTATGCCTTGGCAAAGAGGCGACGCATAGCACATACACTGACTCAGTAGGAACCCTGGAAATGACACCTCTCTCTGACTCGCACATACAATAAAAAGGATGCCTAACTTGACACTACCTGTTTTCAAACATGTATAGGGAGTGTACTATGTGCATCCGACATGGGCAGCACCACCTGAGGCATGATTGCCCTATTTTACGCAATATAAAGTACGGTTAAGCACATTTTACTACTATTTAGCATATTTAAACACAATTGCGCAGAGCTGCACACCTCGTTAACTAGCGCAACGTCTGGCAACGTTGAGCAATGTTGGGCAAAGTTGAGCAAAGTCAGGTAAACACGCTCACACCTGCTGTACTGTTCCTTAAGCAGTCTGGTCTGCCCAGCAGAAAAATAAAATGCAGTGACAGGGCTCGAACTCAGGATACTGTGCACTATAGTAACAGTACTGAACCACTAAGCCATGACAGCATTTCACTGGCACAGACACAGCAGGACAATTGTAGACCAACGCAAACACAAACAAATGCTGCATCATTCCCTCTGAAGAGGCATATGAGTAACTTCCCCCCAGGCCTATGCAGACAGATAACAGCAGGCCAGGCAGTGTGATGTGGGTTGGGTAGGCTATGAAGTCACAAACTAATATACATGAAATTGGAAGCTAAGATCTGTAGTACAGTAGTATGCCTCAAGCCAGTATGATAGGCAATAGTACAGACTGAAATGGAGTACCTGACATAGCAGTGCAGGCCTAGCAAATGTGTATAAGTGTCAGGTGATCCCCTCATCCTATGTACACCCACAGTAACAATCAGGTGTGTCCCCCCAGGCAGAAATGTACAACTAATAGCTGTCCGTCCTGTATGTAGAAGTGTTGATAAGTCTACTCAAAGTGATTCATTGAAGCCCTGCAGGCACAGTGTGCTTCCTGTCGATGTACAACACAAAGGTGATCCCTGAAGCAAAAACCAACTTGATTTTTCACACACATATAGTATATATGTCCATACTGGGCATGCTCGCACACTTTAACAAATTTAGCAAATTTCAGTCAGCAACATACTGGGCATGCTCACACACTTAAACGAAGCAAATGTCAGTCAACAACATACTGAAAGGTCATACTGGGCATACTCGCAGACTTAGACCATGTCTGAGTACAGCAGTGGGCCACACATATCTGGCAGTTGCAGTTCTTACCCCAGAAACTTGTCACTATTCACCAATCCTGCCTTGCGCACACAGTTATATGAAAACAGACCCATATAATATATCGGACTCCTGTCATAATCAAACTTTGTACTACAAGTACTTAAGTTGTTCAAAGAAAGTGAAAATTCAAAGAAGATCAATAAATCTCCGATCAGTATCATCAATAAACAATGAGCACTCCTAACATTATCCAGTCCATGTTCTGGCAAAAATATTGTCAGAGAGTCCATAGAGAACCATGAAGCTTTCTTTCGCTATGTCATAAATATCAATGTAAACTCATATATGTTCTGAGTCGGTGCAAACTGTAAATGAATACATGTACATGACTGACATTGCCAACATCTTGTCAGACAGGTTCATACATATTTACCCCCATCTCACTGACAAAAGGGCCCATTATCATACCTGGAGATTGTGAAAACCCAGAAATCATATATACAATGGTTAAACAGCTCTTTCCAAACCTAAAAACACGGCGTCTATGGTATGACATGGTTTCCCTAGCTGTGTCATATGTGAACTCCAAAACAAACATACCCTGCACCTGAACAGTCTGTTGAGACTCACCCACTGTACAGGATATGAAACTGTTGAATGGGTTACAGCAACGTTTGGCACACTCCACAAGTGTTGGTGCACAACAGACCATGGGAACTATTGTGTTATAAGCCTACTAAGCCTGATCTGCAAGGCCATGGAGTCCATCATGATGGAACTCATAAACAGAGCTATTGGGAGCCTACAAACACCCAGCCCTACCCATTTTGGTTTGGTCAGGGGCAGATCATGGTTCCCAAACCTGCTAGACTGTTTTCAAGGCAGTCACCCAGGACATACATCAATGAAATGAGCTACACACGTCCCACATAGACCTTGAAAAGCCCTTTTCCAACATCCCAGACACATGTATCCACAAAATCAACAACCTGTGCATAAATATGTATGTCATCTGATGGATTGCCAACTGGGGCACAGATCGATCCCACAAGGTAAGAATTGTGGTTTCCTGTTCAAGCTGGTAACAACTGCTGTCCCCCATGGCTCAGTGCTGGGACCCCTCCTGTCTGGTGTATACTTTTCAGAAATACAGTCAAACACAAG